>NC_088234.1:64679105-64719105 GCF_036934945.1 Oncorhynchus masou masou
TGTGTGTGTGTGTGTGTGTGTGTGTGTGTGTGTGTCCAGCTCATGCCTTATTGTCAGCACCACACAAATTAAAGCCCTGACCCTCTCTGTCTAGCAGGCTTCACTGTGTTAATGCATGGGAACTCTCACAGTGGAAAAACTCAACAGTTAATATCTCTCTCTCTTCTCTCTCTCGATCTCTCTCACACACACACACACACTCTCTCTCTCTTTCTCCCTCTTGGCTCAGCCTGTTTTGAATGATTCACTTGAAGGCTGTTATGTCTTATTCAGTCTGTAAGGTAATAGTTTCACTGGGGTGGTGTTGTGCTGTTATGTCTTATTCAGTGCCAGGGTATGTGTCAAGAAAATGCATTCCTTCTATGCAGCACAACCAACACTCTGCTCTGCTCTGTCCCGTTTAGTCATTAACAGGGGAAATCATTAGACTGGGCTGGCTGCAGTAAGTCACTACGCCCCCAATGGCACCATATTCCCTACATAGTGCACTACTGTATGTAGGGAATAGAGTGCCCTTTGGGAGTCAATCAGTGTCTATGTGGGATCACAGTATACCATGGCCTGTTTTTACTGTGATGTAAGTGAAGTGAAGTAGTTTACTTTTACTTAGATATTCCTGTAGCAATCATGAATTTGAAGATTTTGTCATTTTGATTTGTGATGCTCTTAGAGTTGAATTTAAATGAACGATCAGGTCATAAAATATACCAAACTCATAGATCTATCTTTAAAAATGTAAGAATGTTGTCTAAACTCAACGTTACCAAATGAGGGATGTTGTGTGGGTAGAGGATGGCAAAGTACTTACCACAACTTTAAGCAAAAGTCCAGCAGAGCTAACCATGAGCTAACTATATCTAAACATGAGCTAACTATATCTAACCATGAGCTAACTATATCTAACCATGAGCTAACTATATCTAACCATAAGCTAACTATCATGAGCTAACTATCATGAGCTAACTATATCTAACCATGAGCTAACTATCATGAGCTAACTATCATGAGCTAACTATATCTAACCATGAGCTAACTATATCTAACCATGCGCTAACTATCATGAGCTAACTATGTCTAACCATGCGCTAACTATCATGGGCTAACTACATCTAACCATGCGCTAACTATCATGAGCTAACTATATCTAACCATGCGCTAACTATCATGAGCTAACTATATCTAACCATGCGCTAACTATCATGAGCTAACTATATCTAACCATGCGCTAACTATCATGAGCTAACTATATCTAACCATGCGCTAACTATCATGAGCTAACTATATATAACCATGAGTTAACTATCATGAGCTAACTATATCTAACCATGCGCTAACTATCATGAGCTAACTATATCTAACCTTGTGCTAACTATCATGAGCTAACTATATCTAACCATGAGCTAACTATCATGAGCTAACTATATCTAACCATGCGCTAACTATATCTAACCATGCGCTAACTATCATGAGCAAACTATATCTAACCATGAGCTAACTATATCTAACCATGCCCTAACTATCATGAGCTAACTATATCTAACCATGAGCTAACTATATCTAACCATGCCAAGCTTACTCCCACTGCCCCATAAGAACATACTATATGTTACACTGGTAGACGTACCTACAACCACATCCTTACCCTCCCCTCCTGCTCTCTTTCTCTCTTTCCCAAACCTTTGTTCTGTAGATCAATGAACTGACACACACACACACAAACACACACACACACACACACACGCACACGCACACAGACATGCTCATAGGCACAGACACACACACACACACGCACAAACAGACACACCATGCCTCAAAACCAAAATATACAACTTCTGAAATTAAAACATTTTCTCCAGAGTAATTGCAGTGCAAACATTAATCAGGATCATGCACTATATATTCCCTCTACAGCAAATAACTTCTGACAGTCTGCTTCTAAACAAATGCTACAGACTAGACCAGGGACTCAAACAGCACAGTGTTACAGTCTAGACCAGGGACTCAAACAGCACAGTGTTACAGTCTAGACCAGGGACTCAAACAGCACAGTGTTACAGTCTAGACCAGGGACTAAAACAGCACAGTGTTACAGTCTAGGCCAGGGACTAAAACAGCACAGTGTTACAGTCTAGACCAGGGACTAAAACAGCACAGTGTTACAGTCTAGACCAGGGACTAAAACAGCACAGTGTTACAGTCTAGACCAGGGACTAAAACAGCACAGTGTTACAGTCTAGACCAGGGACTCAAACAGCACCGTGTTACAGTCTAGACCAGGGACTCAAACAGCACAGTGTTACAGTCTAGACCAGGGACTCAAACAGCACAGTGTTACAGTCTAGACCAGGGACTCAAACAGCACAGTGTTACAGTCTAGACCAGGGACTAAAACAGCACAGTGTTACAGTCTAGGCCAGGGACTAAAACAGCACAGTGTTACAGTCTAGACCAGGGACTAAAACAGCACAGTGTTACAGTCTAGACCAGGGACTAAAACAGCACAGTGTTACAGTCTAGACCAGGGACTCAAACAGCACCGTGTTACAGTCTAGACCAGGGACTCAAACAGCACAGTGTTACAGTCTAGACCAGGGACTCAAACAGCACAGTGTTACAGTCTAGACCAGGGACTCAAACAGCACAGTGTTACAGTCTAGACCAGGGACTCAAACAGGCTGTTCTGTATACTGAATGAACCAATTGATTCTCTACTCTACTACCCTACTCTGCTCTGCTCTATACTCTACTCTACTCTACTCCCCTATTCTGCTCTGCTCTATACTCTACTCTACTCTACTCCCCTATTCTGCTCTATACTCTACTCTACTACCCTATTCTGCTCTATACTCTATTCTATTCTACTCTACTCTACTCTACTCTACTCTACTCTACTCTACTCTACTCTACTCTATTCTGCTCTATACTCTACTCTACTACCCTACTCTGCTCTATACTCTACTCTACTCTACTCTACCACCATACCCCCACTCTATACTCTACTATCCTGTTCTGCTCTCTACTCTACTATATTACCATTCGCTGCTCTCTACTCTATGCTATACTCTGCTCCACTCTACTCTACTCTACTCTACTCTGCACTCCTATACTCTACTCTACTCTGCACTATACTCTGCTCCACTCTACTCTACTCTACTCTACTCTACTCTACTCTACTCTACTCTACTAGCTTGATCTATACTGTACTCTACTCTGCTGCCCTACTCTGGCCTTTACTCTACTGTACTCTACTACCCCATTCTGCTCTCCTATACTCTACTCTGCTGTATATTATACTCTACTCTGCTTCCCTACTCTACTCTCTACTCTGCGCTATACTCCACTTTGCTCTATATTATACTCTACTCAACTACCCTAATCTGCTCTCTACTCTGTGATATACTCTACCACTCTAGTTTGCTCAATACTGTTCTCTATGCTCTACTCTACTATCCTGCTCTGCTGTATACACTACTCTACTCCACTCTACTCTCCCATTCTGCTCTATACTCTACTCTCCCATTCTGCTCTATACTCTGCTCTACTCTACTCTATTACCCTTAACTGCTCTCCATTCTGTGCTCTACTCTACTCTACTACCCTAGCTTGCTCTATACTGTTCTCTACTCTACTACCCAAATCTGCTCTATACTCTACTCTACTCTACTCTACTCTACTCTACTACCCCATTCTGCTCTATATTCTGCTCCACTCTAGTTGTGTCTATACTCAATTCTACTACCTTACTCTGCTCGCTACTCTACTCTACTCTACTCTACTCTACTCTACTCTACTCTACTCTACTCTACTCTCCTACACTCACCTCCTCTCTGCTCTAATCTACTCTACACTACTCTGCTCTGCTCTACTCTGCTCTGCTCTACTCTACTCTACTCTACTCTACTCTACTCTACTCTACTCTACTCTACTCTACTCTACTCTACTACCATGGCTTGCTCTATACTGTACTCTACTATCCTGTTCTGCTCTATACTTCCCTACTCTGCTCTATACTCTACTCTACTATCCTGTTCTGCTCTATACTCTGCTCCACTCTACTCTGCTCTATACTATACTCGACTACCCTACTCTGCTCTCTGCTCTACTCTATTACCCTACTCTGCACTATACTATGCTCTCCTCTAATCTACTCCACTCTGCTCTACTTTACCCTACCCTACTCTACTCTGCTCTGTATTCTGCTCTACTCTACTCTAGTCTGCTCTACTCTATATGCTACTCTACTCAGCTCTGCTCTATACTCTACTCTATATTTTAATCTACTCTGCTCTATATATTCTAATCTACTCATTCTCTACTCATATTCTACTATGCTCATTACTCTACTCTACTCTGAGCTATACTCTACTATACTCGTCTCTATACTATACTGTGCCCTGCTCTATAAAGCACTCCACTCTGCTCTCTACTCTATTCTGCTCTACTCTTCTCTGCTTTGCTCTACTCTGCTCTACTCTGCTCAGTTCTACTCTGCTTGCTCTACTCTACTCTGTTCTATACTCTGCTCTACTCCAGTCTACGCTGCCCTATAATCTACTCTCATCTGTTCTATACTCCGCTCTACTCTGCTCTGCTCTATACTTATCTACTTTGCTCTATACTCTACTGTGCTCTACACTGCACTGTTCTACTCTGCTTTGCTCTACTCTACTCTGCTCTGTACTCTGCTCTACTCTAATCTAGTCTGCTCTACTCTATACTCTACTCTACTCTGCTCTGCCCTATACTCTACTCTACTATCTACTCTATAATCCGCTCTGCTCTGCTCTACTCTGCTCTTTTCTACTTTGCTTCTACTCTACCCTGTTCTACTCTGCTTGCTCTAGTCTACTCTGCCCTATACTCTGCTCTACTCTACTCTGCACTATACTCTGCTCTACTATACTCTGGTCTGTTCAATACTCTACTCTGCTCTACACTGCTCTACTCTGTTCTATACTCTACTCTGCTCTACACTCTGCTCTACTCTGCTCTATACTCTGCTCTGCTCTACTCTGCTCTGTACTCTGCTCTACTCTAGTCTCTACTCTACTCTGCAATATCCTCTACTCTACTCTATACTCTACTCTGATCAACTCTGCTCTATAATCTATAGTCTACTCTACTCTATAACCTACACTTGTCTGCTCATTACTCTATTCTACTCTGATATATACTCTGCTCTGCTCTATACTCTATTATACCCTGCTGTACACACCACTCTACTCTCTATTCTACTCTCTACTCTACTCTGCTCTACTCTGCTCTGTTGTACTCTGCTTGCTCTACTCTACTCTGCTCTATACTATGCTCTACTCTACTCTACTCTGCTCTATACTCTGCTTCACTCCAATATATACTCTGCTCTACTCTGCTCTACACTCTGCTCTACTCTATACTCAACTATGCGCCACCATATACCTGCTATACTCTTGCGCTATACTCTGCTTTATTATGTGCTGAGCTATACACTGATCTACTCTACTCTATACTCTGCTCTATACTCTGCTCTATTCTACTCTCCTCTGCTCTGCTCCATAATATAGCCTACTCTGCAATACTCTGCTCTATATTCTATAATACACTCTGCTCTACTCCACTCTATCCTATACTCTGGTCTACTCTACTCTATACTCTACTCTACTCCGCTCTATACTGTACTCTGCTCTGCTGACACTTTACTGTTGGCTGCTCTATACTCTGCTCTGTGCTCTGCTCTATACTATACTCGGTGCTACTCTGTTCTATACTCTGCTCTACTCTTCTCTCCTATACTCTATAATTTTCTCTATAATCTACTCTGCTCTATGCTCTACTCTGCTCTATGCTCTACTCAACTCTACTCTGCTCTATATTCTACTGCTGTCCGCTCTACCCTGCTCTATACTCTGCTCTATGCTCTACTCTGCTCTACACTACTCTAATTAGCCCTATACTGTGCTCTACTCTGTTCTGTACTCTGTTTTACTCTGCTCTACACTCTGCTATATTCTGCTCTGCTCTACACTCTACTATACTCTGCTCTATACTCCAATATACTCTGCTCTACTCTATACTCTGCTCATCTCTGCCCTATATTATTCTGTATTCTACTCTACTGTGCTCCATAATCTACCCTACTCTACCCTATTTCTATACTCTGCTCTGTCCTCTGCAATATACTCTGCTCTACTCTGCTCTATGCTCTACTCTGCTCTGCTCCATTCTACTGTTGTCTGCCCTATACTCTGCTCTAATCGTCTCTATACTATGCTTTACTCTGCTCTATAATCTACTCTGCTCTGCTCTATACTATAATCTATAGTCAACTCTTCTCTATACCCTACACTTGTCTGTTCATTACTCTATTATACTCTGATCTAAACTCTGCTCTATACTCTATTATACCCTGCTGTATACAGCACTCTACTCTCTACTCTACTCTATGCTCTACTCTGATCTATGCTCTACTCAACTCTACTCTGCTCTATATTCTACTGCTGTCTGCTCTACTCTGCTCTACACTACTCTAATTAGCCCTATACTGTGCTCTACTCTGTTCTGTACTCTGTTTTACTCTGCTCTACACTCTGCTATATTCTGCTCTGCTCTACACTCTACTATACTCTGCTCTATACTCCAATATACTCTGCTCTACTCTATTCTATACTCTGCTCATCTCTGCCCTATATTATTCTGTATTCTACTCTACTGTGCTCCATAATCTACCCTACTCTACCCTATTTCTATACTCTGCTCTGTCCTCTGCAATATACTCTGCTCTACTCTGCTCTATGCTCTACTCTGCTCTGCTCCATTCTACTGTTGTCTGCCCTATACTCTGCTCTAATCGTCTCTATACTATGCTTTACTCTGCTCTATAATCTACTCTGCTCTGCTCTATACTATAATCTATAGTCAACTCTTCTCTATACCCTACACTTGTCTGTTCATTACTCTATTATACTCTGATCTAAACTCTGCTCTATACTCTATTATACCCTGCTGTATACAGCACTCTACTCTCTACTCTCTCTCTCTACTCTACTCTGCTCCACTCTGCTCTGTTGTACTCTGCTTGCTCTACTCTACTCTGATCTATACTATGCTCTACTCTACTCCGCTCTAGTCTGCTCTATGCTCTGCTCCACTCCAATCTTTGCTCTGCTCTACTCTGCTCCACACTCTGCTCTACTCTGCTCTACTCTATACTCAGCTATACGCTACCATATGCCTGCTATACTCAGCGCTATACTCCGCTGTATTATGTGCTGAGCTATACTCTGACCTACTCTACTCCATACTCTGCAATACCCTGCTCTATACTCTATAATACACTCTGCTCTACTCCACTCTCCCCTATACTCTGCTCTACTCTACTCTATACTCTACTCTACTCTGCTCTATATTGTACTCTGCTCTGCTGACACTTTACTGTTGTCTGCTCTATACTCTGCTCTAATCTGCTCTATGCTCTACTCTATACTCTACTATACTCGGCTCTACTCTGTACTCCGCTTTAATCTTCTCTCCTCTCCTCTACTCTGCTCTATAATTTTCTCTATAATCTACTCTGCTCTATGCTCTACTCAACTCTACTCTATACTCTACTCTGTTCTGCTCTGCTCCACTCTACTGCTGTCCGCTCTACTCTGCTCTATACTCTGCTCTACTCTGCTCTATGCTCTACTCTGCTCTACACTACTCTAATTAGCCCTATACTGTGCTTTACTCTGTTCTATACTCTGTTTTACTCTACCTTACTATACCCTATTGCTATACTCTGCTATATACTTTGCAATATACTCTGTTCTACTCTGCTCTATACTCTATGCTATTCTACTCTGCTCTATGCTCTACTCTGCTCCACTCTATTGTTGTCTGCCCTATACTCTGCTCTAATCTTCTCTATACTATGCTTTACTCTGCTCTATAATCTGCTCTGCACTATACTATACTCCGCTCTATACTCTACTATACACTACTCTGCTCTAATCTGCTCTATACTCTACTCTGCTCTGCTCCACTCTACTCTAGTATGCCCTATACTCTGCTCTCCTCTGCTCTATACTCTGCTTTACTCTGCTCTTTACTCCAATATACTCTTCTCTACTCAACTCTACTCTGCTTTATTCTCTGCTCTATTCTGCTCTACTCTGTTCTGCATAATACTCTTGTCTACTCTGCTCTATACTCTGCTCTACTCTACTTTCCTTTACTCTTCTCTGCTCTAAAATCTACACTATACTCTGCTCTGCTCTACTCTATACTCTGCTCGAAACTACTCTACTCTGCTGTACTCGACTCTACTCTGCTTCTACTCTGCTCTATACTCTACTCTGTTCTAATCTGCACTTCTTGACTCGACTCAGCTCTATACTTGGCAAAATACTCTACTCTGTACTCTGCTCTTCTCTACTCTGCTCTATACTCTACTCTGCTCTACTCTACTTTATACTCCGCTGTACTCTTTCTCTATACTCTGCTCTACTCTACTCTGCTCTATACTGTACTTTACCCTACTCTGTTCTGATCTACTCCGTACTCCGCTCTACTCTGCATAATACTCTTCTCTACGCTGCTCTATATTCTGATCTACACTACTCTCCTTTACTCTTCTCTGCTATATAATCTACTCCACTCTGCTCTTTAATTTACAATATACTCTTATCTGCTCTACTCCATACTCTGCTCTATTCTACTCTGCTCTGCTCTACTCTGCTCTATACTCAGCTCTACTGCCCTAAACTCTACTCTACTCTGCTCTACTCTATACTCTGCTCTGCTCTACTTGATTCTACTCTGCTCTATACTATGCTGTACTCTTTTCTATACTCTGCTCTACTCTATACTGTACTTTACTCTACTCTGTTCCTCTCTAAACTCTGCTATTCTCTATACTCTACTCTGCTCTGTACTCTACTATACTCAGTTCTATGCTCTACTCTACTCTATACTCTGCTCTAGTCTGTTCTATGCTCTACTCTCTATACTCTACTTTTCTCTGCTCTATACTCAACTATACTCTGCTATATTCTTCATTCTAATCTGCTGTATACTCTGCTCTACTCTGTTCTATGCTCTACTCTGCTCGATACACCGCAATTACATGCCCTATACTCCACCATGCTCTGCTCCACACTCTACTATACTCTGTGCTATACTCTACTATACTCTGCTCTATACTCTACTCTGCTCTGTACACTACTCTACTCTAATCCCTTCTTGCTGCTGATTATATGAACCATCAAATTATCCTCTACTGTACCTGTAGTCTAACTTAGCTACAATTATTGCATGTATTGTAGGCTCCTAAACCCAACACATACCATCATTGTCAAGAGCTTCGGATCTCTTGGTGTAACAGCTGAGGTGTTGGGTTGACGGTCCGAAGGTCCAAGGCTCAAACCCCAGGTGGGACTGCACTCTGACTTTGCTACAATATCAATCATTCTCCTCTCTCTCTCTTTTCTCCCCAGCATCTAAAGTCTGTCCTCCATGTGATAACCAACTGAAAGCTGACAACATCATGGAGCATTACTGTGCCAGTGACTTTGGTAAGAGCTATACACACACACACGCACACGCACACGCACACGCACACGCACACGCACACACACACACACACACACACACACACACACACACACACACACACACACACACACACACACACACACACACACACACACACACACACACACACACACTCAAACATGTGACAGAGCTAGTCAGTTTCTAGGAGCAGCCTTGTGATGTGTGTAGTTATATGAGACCATGGTTCTAGTTTGACTCCATACAGAAGATTGTCTTCTCACACACTAACACACACGCACACACACACACACACACACACACACACACACACACACACACACACACACACACACACACACACACACACACACACACACACACACACACACACACACTAACGCACACACTAACGCACACACTAACAGACACACACACACACACACACACACACACACACACACACACACACACACACACACACACACACACATGCAAATCTCACTCCAGAGACGATGACAGTAATGAGAAACACAATGTTGAGGGCTCACAGCCACAATACAACAGTACTCCTCACACACACACACAAACGTTCCATCACACACTCTCTCACACACACACACAAACTCTCACACGCATGCATGCAAGCATGCACAGAGACACAAACACACACAGATATGCAGACTCCCTCACGCATAGACAAGCAGAAATGGTTAAGGACTACATCAGCTAACCGCCACATCACCACCACATGTAACTGGTGAGGAGAACCATGATAATGAATCCATTACAATATGGGATACATACAACAACTCTGATAGAATGACAACAGTGTGTCCTGTGTTAGGAAGTCCAGTTAGCAGGCTGTGTTCAAGCTCAGTTTAAGTGCATTTTGGAACAATTCGATGTAATTATTTACTCATTTTGTGCCATGTCGTGTTTTGAATGTTACAGTTCAGGCAATGTCCCAATGATAACGTCCATACAACATTGAGGTAAAGTCTCTGTCTCTCGTTCCCTGAATGTAGTTATGGTCCCAGCAGGACACACTGAGTTGAATGTCCTCTGTTCGCCAAGTCTTTTCGCTGGTCCCTGTAAGACTATAACTCCCTAAAGCGTCTACATTTAACACTCCCTCGAACGTTGCCAGAGTCTTCAGAGTTGATCATGTTCTGGATGGGCTGTAGTGTGTAGAAATCCTGTTGTGTGGGTGTAAGTTTTAGAGAAAAGCCTCAGCCAGTCTTTGGAGGATTGTGTAAAACTATCCATTGAATTATTATGATAATCATGGATACTGACCAAGCTGTCCACATCCCTAGTGGCAAAAGTTTTTCAAAATAGAATAGTGTAGCAACACAATTCAACCAGTCATTCCTTTTTTGGTACATTTGATCACATAGAATAGAGGTTCAAACACAGTCAAACTTACCACCAAATGTAAGATATTATACAATACTGTATATATCCAATATATATCCAATATATATTTGATGACCTTTTATCACCAGTGAACATGATAGCAGCCATAACTGATATTACTGAGAAGTGAACATGATACCAGCCATAACTGATATTACTGAGAAGTGAACATGATACCAGCCAGAACTTACATTAAGTTAACATGATACCAGCCAGAACTGATATTACTGAGAAGTGAACATGATACCAGCCAGAACTGATATTACTGAGAAGTGAACATGATACCAGCCAGAACTGATATTAAGTTAACATGATACCAGCCAGACTGATATTACTGAGAAGTGAACATGATACCAGCCAGAACTGATATTACTGAGAAGTTAACATGATACCAGCCAGAACTTACATTAAGTTAACATGATACCAGCCAGAACTTACATTAAGTTAACATGATACCAGCCAGAACTGATATTACTGAGAAGTTAACATGATACCAGCCAGAACTTACATTAAGTGAACATGATACCAGCCAGAACTGATATTACTGAGAAGTGAACATGATACCAGCCAGAACTGATATTACTGAGAAGTGAACATGATACCAGCCAGAACTGATATTACATTAAGTTAACATGATACCAGCCAGAACTGATATTACTGAGAAGTGAACATGATACCAGCCAGAACTGATATTACATTAAGTTAACATGACACCAGCCAGAACTGATATTACATTAAGTTAACATGATACCAGCCAGAACTTACATTAAGTTAACATGATACCAGCCAGAACTGATATTACTGAGAAGTTAACATGATACCAGCCAGAACTGATATTACATTAAGTTAACATGATACCAGCCATAACTTACATTAAGTTAACATGATACCAGCCAGAACTGATATTACTGAGAAGTGAACATGATACCAGCCAGAACTGATATTACATTAAGTTAACATGACACCAGCCAGAACTGATATTACATTAAGTTAACATGATACCAGCCAGAACTTACATTAAGTTAACATGATACCAGCCAGAACTGATATTACTGAGAAGTTAACATGATACCAGCCAGAACTGATATTACATTAAGTTAACATGATACCAGCCATAACTTACATTAAGTTAACATGATACCAGCCAGAACTGATATTACTGAGAAGTGAACATGATACCAGCCAGAACTGATATTACTGAGAAGTTAACATGATACCAGCCAGAACTGATATTAAGTTAACATGATACCAGCCAGACTGATATTACTGAGAAGTTAACATGATACCAGCCAGAACTGATATTACTGAGAAGTGAACATGATACCAGCCAGAACTGATATTACTGAGAAGTTAACATGATACCAGCCAGAACTTACATTAAGTTAACATGATACCAGCCAGAACTGATATTACTGAGAAGTGAACATGATACCAGCCAGAACTGATATTACTGAGAAGTGAACATGATACCAGCCAGAACTGATATTACTGAGAAGTGAACATGATACCAGCCAGAACTTACATTAAGTTAACATGATACCAGCCAGAACTTACATTAAGTTAACATGATACCAGCCAGAACTGATATTACTGAGAAGTTAACATGATACCAGCCAGAACTTACATTAAGTGAACATGATACCAGCCAGAACTGATATTACTGAGAAGTGAACATGATACCAGCCAGAACTGATATTACATTAAGTTAACATGATACCAGCCAGAACTGATATTACATTAAGTTAACATGACACCAGCCAGAACTGATATTACATTAAGTTAACATGATACCAGCCAGAACTTACATTAAGTTAACATGATACCAGCCAGAACTGATATTACTGAGAAGTTAACATGATACCAGCCAGAACTGATATTACATTAAGTTAACATGACACCAGCCAGAACTGATATTACATTAAGTTAACATGATACCAGCCAGAACTTACATTAAGTTAACATGATACCAGCCAGAACTGATATTACTGAGAAGTGAACTTGATACCAGCCAGAACTGATATTACTGAGAAGTGAACATGATACCAGCCAGAACTTACATTAAGTTAACATGATACCAGCCAGAACTGATATTACTGAGAAGTGAACATGATACCAGCCAGAACTGATATTACTGAGAAGTTAACATGATACCAGCCAGAACTGATATTAAGTTAACATGATACCAGCCAGACTGATATTACTGAGAAGTTAACATGATACCAGCCAGAACTGATATTACTGAGAAGTGAACATGATACCAGCCAGAACTGATATTACTGAGAAGTTAACATGATACCAGCCAGAACTTACATTAAGTTAACATGATACCAGCCAGAACTGATATTACTGAGAAGTGAACATGATACCAGTCAGAACTGATATTACTGAGAAGTGAACATGATACCAGCCAGAACTGATATTACTGAGAAGTGAACATGATACCAGCCAGAACTTACATTAAGTTAACATGATACCAGCCAGAACTTACATTAAGTTAACATGATACCAGCCAGAACTGATATTACTGAGAAGTGAACATGATACCAGCCAGAACTTACATTAAGTGAACATGATACCAGCCAGAACTGATATTACTGAGAAGTGAACATGATACCAGCCAGAACTGATATTACATTAAGTTAACATGATACCAGCCAGAACTGATATTACATTAAGTTAACATGACACCAGCCAGAACTGATATTACATTAAGTTAACATGATACCAGCCAGAACTTACATTAAGTTAACATGATACCAGCCAGAACTGATATTACTGAGAAGTTAACATGATACCAGCCAGAACTGATATTACATTAAGTTAACATGACACCAGCCAGAACTGATATTACATTAAGTTAACATGATACCAGCCAGAACTTACATTAAGTTAACATGATACCAGCCAGAACTGATATTACTGAGAAGTGAACTTGATACCAGCCAGAACTGATATTACTGAGAAGTGAACATGATACCAGCCAGAACTTACATTAAGTTAACATGATACCAGCCAGAACTGATATTACTGAGAAGTGAACATGATACCAGTCAGAACTGATATTACTGAGAAGTGAACATGATACCAGCCAGAACTGATATTACTGAGAAGTGAACATGATACCAGCCAGAACTTACATTAAGTTAACATGATACCAGCCAGAACTTACATTAAGTTAACATGATACCAGCCAGAACTGATATTACTGAGAAGTGAACATGATACCAGCCAGAACTTACATTAAGTGAACATGATACCAGCCAGAACTGATATTACTGAGAAGTGAACATGATACCAGCCAGAACTGATATTACATTAAGTTAACATGATACCAGCCAGAACTGATATTACATTAAGTTAACATGACACCAGCCAGAACTGATATTACATTAAGTTAACATGATACCAGCCAGAACTTACATTAAGTTAACATGATACCAGCCAGAACTGATATTACTGAGAAGTTAACATGATACCAGCCAGAACTGATATTACATTAAGTTAACATGACACCAGCCAGAACTGATATTACATTAAGTTAACATGATACCAGCCAGAACTTACATTAAGTTAACATGATACCAGCCAGAACTGATATTACTGAGAAGTGAACTTGATACCAGCCAGAACTGATATTACTGAGAAGTGAACATGATACCAGCCAGAACTTACATTAAGTTAACATGATACCAGCCAGAACTGATATTACTGAGAAGTTAACATGATACCAGCCAGAACTGATATTACATTAAGTTAACATGATACCAGCCATAACTTACATTAAGTTAACATGATACCAGCCAGAACTGATATTACTGAGAAGTGAACATGATACCAGCCAGAACTGATATTACTGAGAAGTGAACATGATACCAGCCAGAACTGATATTACTGAGAAGTGAACATGATACCAGCCAGAACTTACATTAAGTTAACATGATACCAGCCAGAACTGATATTACTGAGAAGTTAACATGATACCAGCCAGAACTGATATTACATTAAGTTAACATGATACCAGCCAGAACTTACATTAAGTTAACATGATACCAGCCAGAACTTACATTAAGTTAACATGATACCAGCCAGAACTGATATTAAGTTAACATGATACCAGCCAGAACTGATATTACTGAGAAGTTAACATGATACCAGCCAGAACTTACATTAAGTTAACATGATACCAGCCAGAACTTACATTAAGTTAACATGATACCAGCCATAACTGATATTACTGAGAAGTGAACATGATAGCAGCCATAACTGATATTACTGAGTAGTGAACATGATACCAGCCATAACTGATATTACTGAGTAGTGAACATGATACCAGCCATAACTGATATTACTGAGTAGTGAACATGATACCAGCCAGAACTGATATTACTGAGTAGTGAACATGATACCAGCCAGAACTGATATTACTGAGTAGTGAACATGATACCAGCCAGAACTGATATTACTGAGAAGTGAACATGATACCAGCCAGAACTTACATTAAGTGAACATGATACCAGCCAGAACTTACATTAAGTTAACATGATACCAGCCATAACTGATATTACTGAGTAGTGAACATGATAGCAGCCATAACTGATATTACTGAGTAGTGAACATGATACCAGCCAGAACTGATATTACTGAGAAGTGAACATGATACCAGCCAGAACTTACATTAAGTTAACATGATACCAGCCAGAACTTACATTAAGTTAACATGATACCAGCCAGAACTGATATTACTGAGAAGTGAACATGATACCAGCCAGAACTGATATTACTGAGAAGTGAACATGATACCAGCCAGAACTTACATTAAGTTAACATGATACCAGCCAGAACTGATATTACATTAAGTTAACACGATACCAGCCAGAACTTACATTAAGTTAACATGATACCAGCCAGAACTGATATTAAGTGAACATGATACCAGCCAGAACTGATATTACTGAGAAGTTAACATGATACCAGCCAGAACTGATATTACATTAAGTTAACATGATACCAGCCAGAACTTACATTAAGTTAACATGATAGCAGCCATAACTGATATTACTGAGAAGTGAACATGATACCAGCCAGAACTTACATTAAGTTAACATGATAGCAGCCATAACTGATATTACTGAGAAGTGAACATGATACCAGCCAGAACTTACATTAAGTTAACATGATACCAGCCAGAACTGATATTACTGAGAAGTGAACATGATACCAGCCAGAACTTACATTAAGTTAACATGATAGCAGCCAGAACTTACATTAAGTTAACATGATACCAGCCAGAACTTACATTAAGTTAACATGATACCAGCCAGAACTTACATTAAGTTAACATGATACCAGCCAGAACTTACATTAAGTTAACATGATACCAGCCAGAACTGATATTACTGAGAAGTGAACATGATACCAGCCAGAACTTACATTAAGTTAACATGATAGCAGCCATAACTGATATTACTGAGAAGTTAACATGATACCAGCCAGAACTTACATTAAGTTAACATGATAGCAGCCAGAACTGATATTACTGAGTAGTGAACATGATACCAGCCAGAACTGATATTACTGAGACGTGAACATGATACCAGCCAGAACTTACATTAAGTTAACATGATACCAGCCATAACTGATATTACTGAGAAGTTAACATGATACCAGCCAGAACTTACATTAAGTGAACATGATACCAGCCAGAACTTACATTAAGTTAACATGATAGCAGCCATAACTGATATTACTGAGAAGTGAACATGATACCAACCAGAACTGATATTACTGAGAAGTGAACATGATACCAGCCAGAACCTACATTAAGTGAACATGATACCAGCCAGAACTGATATTACTGAGAAGTTAACATGATACCAGCCAGAACTTACATTAAGTTAACATGATACCAGCCAGAACTGATATTACATTAAGTTAACATGATACCAGCCAGAACTTACATTAAGTGAACATGATACCAGCCAGAACTGATATTACTGAGAAGTGAACATGATACCAGCCAGAACTGATATTACTGAGAAGTGAACATGATACCAGCCAGAACTTACATTAAGTTAACATGATACCAGCCAGAACTGATATTAAGTGAACATGATACCAGCCAGAACTGATATTACTGAGAAGTTAACATGATACCAGCCAGAACTGATATTACATTAAGTTAACATGATACCAGCCAGAACTTACATTAAGTTAACATGATAGCAGCCATAACTGATATTACTGAGAAGTGAACATGATACCAGCCAGAACTTACATTAAGTTAACATGATAGCAGCCATAACTGATATTACTGAGTAGTGAACATGATACCAGCCAGAACTGATATTACTGAGAAGTGAACATGATACCAGCCAGAACTTACATTAAGTTAACATGATACCAGCCATAACTGATATTACTGAGAAGTTAACATGATACCAGCCAGAACTTACATTAAGTGAACATGATACCAGCCAGAACTGATATTACTGAGAAGTTAACATGATACCAGCCAGAACTTACATTAAGTGAACATGATACCAGCCAGAACTTACATTAAGTTAACATGATACCAGCCAGAACTGATATTACTGAGAAGTGAACATGATACCAGCCAGAACTTACATTAAGTTAACATGATACCAGCCAGAACTTACATTAAGTTAACATGATACCAGCCAGAACTTACATTAAGTTAACATGATAGCAGCCATAACTGATATTACTGAGTAGTGAACATGATACCAGCCAGAACTGATATTACTGAGAAGTGAACATGATACCAGCCAGAACTTACATTAAGTGAACATGATACCAGCCAGAACTGATATTACTGAGTAGTGAACATGATACCAGCCATAACTGATATTACTGAGAAGTGAACATGATACCAGCCAGAACTTACATTAAGTTAACATGATACCAGCCAGAACTGATATTACTGAGAAGTGAACATGATACCAGCCATAACTTACATTAAGTTAACATGATACCAGCCAGAACTGATATTACATTAAGTTAACACGATACCAGCCAGAACTTACATTAAGTTAACATGATACCAGCCAGAACTGATATTACTGAGAAGTTAACATGATACCAGCCAGAACTGATATTACATTAAGTTAACATGATACCAGCCAGAACTTACATTAAGTTAACATGATACCAGCCATAACTGATATTACTGAGAAGTTAACATGATACCAGCCAGAACTTACATTAAGTGAACATGATACCAGCCAGAACTGATATTACTGAGAAGTTAACATGATACCAGCCAGAACTTACATTAAGTGAACATGATACCAGCCAGAACTTACATTAAGTTAACATGATAGCAGCCATAACTGATATTACTGAGAAGTGAACATGATACCAACCAGAACTGATATTACTGAGAAGTGAACATGATACCAGCCAGAACTTACATTAAGTGAACATGATACCAGCCAGAACTGATATTACTGAGAAGTTAACATGATACCAGCCAGAACTTACATTAAGTTAACATGATACCAGCCAGAACTGATATTACATTAAGTTAACATGATACCAGCCAGAACTTACATTAAGTGAACATGATACCAGCCAGAACTGATATTACTGAGAAGTGAACATGATACCAGCCATAACTGATATTACTGAGAAGTGAACATGATACCAGCCAGAACTTACATTAAGTGAACATGATACCAGCCAGAACTTACATTAAGTGAACATGATACCAGCCAGAACTTACATTAAGTGAACATGATACCAGCCAGAACTTACATTAAGTGAACATGATACCAGCCAGAACTTACATTAAGTGAACATGATACCAGCCAGAACTTACATTAAGTGAACATGATACCAGCCAGAACTGATATTACTGAGAAGTGAACATGATACCAGCCAGAACTTACATTAAGTTAACATGATACCAGCCAGAACTGATATTAAGTGAACATGATACCAGCCAGAACTGATATTACTGAGAAGTTAACATGATACCAGCCAGAACTGATATTACATTAAGTTAACATGATACCAGCCAGAACTTACATTAAGTTAACATGATACCAGCCAGAACTGATATTACTGAGAAGTGAACATGATACCAGCCAGAACTTACATTAAGTTAACATGATAGCAGCCATAACTGATATTACTGAGAAGTGAACATGATACCAGCCAGAACTTACATTAAGTGAACATGATACCAGCCATAACTGATATTACTGAGTAGTGAACATGATACCAGCCAGAACTGATATTACTGAGAAGTGAACATGATACCAGCCAGAACTTACATTAAGTGAACATGATACCAGCCATAACTGATATTACTGAGAAGTGAACATGATACCAGCCAGAACTGATATTACTGAGAAGTTAACATGATACCAGCCAGAACTTACATTAAGTGAACATGATACCAGCCATAACTGATATTACTGAGAAGTGAACATGATACCAGCCAGAACTTACATTAAGTTAACATGATACCAGCCAGAACTGATATTACTGAGAAGTGAACATGATACCAGCCAGAACTGATATTACTGAGAAGTGAACATGATACCAGCCAGAACTGATATTACATTAAGTTAACACGATACCAGCCAGAACTTACATTAAGTTAACATGATACCAGCCAGAACTGATATTACTGAGAAGTTAACATGATACCAGCCAGAACTGATATTACATTAAGTTAACATGATACCAGCCAGAACTTACATTAAGTTAACATGATACCAGCCATAACTGATATTACTGAGTAGTGAACATGATACCAGCCAGAACTGATATTACTGAGAAGTGAACATGATACCAGCCAGAACTGATATTACTGAGAAGTTAACATGATACCAGCCAGAACTGATATTACTGAGAAGTTAACATGATACCAGCCAGAACTTACATTAAGTGAACATGATACCAGCCAGAACTTACATTAAGTGAACATGATACCAGCCATAACTGATATTACTGAGAAGTGAACATGATACCAGCCAGAACTGATATTACTGAGAAGTGAACATGATACCAGCCAGAACTTACATTAAGTGAACATGATACCAGCCAGAACTGATATTACTGAGAAGTGAACATGATACCAGCCAGAAATTACATTAAGTGAACATGATACCAGCCAGAACTGATATTACTGAGAAGTGAACATGATACCAGCCAGAACTTACATTAAGTGAACATGATACCAGCCAGAACTTACATTAAGTTAACATGATACCAGCCAGAACTGATATTACTGAGAAGTGAACATGATACCAGCCAGAACTTACATTAAGTTAACATGATACCAGCCAGAACTGATATTACTGAGAAGTGAACATGATACCAGCCAGAACTGATATTACTGAGAAGTGAACATGATACCAGCCAGAACTTACATTAAGTGAACATGATAGCAGCCAGAACTGATATTACTGAGAAGTGAACATGATACCAGCCAGAACTGATATTACTGAGAAGTGAACATGATACCAGCCAGAACTTACATTAAGTTAACATGATACCAGCCAGAACTTACATTAAGTTAACATGATACCAGCCATAACTGATATTACTGAGTAGTGAACATGATACCAGCCAGAACTGATATTACTGAGAAGTTAACATGATACCAGCCAGAACTTACATTAAGTGAACATGATACCAGCCAGAACTGATATTACTGAGAAGTTAACATGATACCAGCCAGAACTTACATTAAGTGAACATGATACCAGCCAGAACTGATATTACTGAGAAGTGAACATGATACCAGCCAGAACTTACATTAAGTTAACATGATACCAGCCAGAACTTACATTAAGTTAACATGATACCAGCCATAACTGATATTACTGAGTAGTGAACATGATACCAGCCAGAACTGATATTACTGAGAAGTTAACATGATACCAGCCAGAACTTACATTAAGTGAACATGATACCAGCCAGAACTGATATTACTGAGAAGTTAACATGATACCAGCCAGAACTTACATTAAGTTAACATATACCAGCCAGAACTGATATTAAGTTAACATGATACCAGCCAGAACTTACATTAAGTTAACATGATACCAGCCAGAACTGATATTACTGATGAACATGATACCAGCCAGAACTACTGAGAAGTTAACATGATACCAGCCAGAACTTACATTAAGTTAACATGATACCAGCCAGAACTGATATTACTGAGTGAACATGATACCAGCCAGAACTTATACATTAAGTTAACATGATACCAGCCAGAACATGATACATTAAGTTAACATGATACCAGCCATAACTGATATTACTGAGTAGTGAACATGATACCAGCCAGAACTGATATTACTGAGAAGTGAACATGATACCAGCCAGAACTTACATTAAGTTAACATGATACCAGCCAGAACTTACATTAAGTTAACATGATACCAGCCAGAACTTACATTAAGTTAACATGATAGCAGCCATAACTGATATTACTGAGTAGTGAACATGATTCCAGCCAGAACTGATATTACTGAGTAGTGAACATGATACCAGCCAGAACTGAACATGATACCAGCCAGAACTGATATTACTGAGAAGTGAACATGATACCAGCCAGAACTTACATTAAGTTAACATGATACCAGCCAGAACTTACATTAAACATGTTAACATGATACCAGCCAGAACTGATATTACTGAGAAGTGAACATGATACCAGCCAGAACTGATATTACCATGATACCAGCCAGAACTGATATTAAGTGTGAACATGATACCAGCCAGAACTTACATTAAGCCATAACTGATATGATATTACTGAGATAGTGAACATGATACCAGCCAGAACTTATATTACTGAGAAGTGAACATGATACCAGTTAACATGATACCAGCCAGAACTGATATTACATGATGATTAACATGATACCAGCCAGAACTGATATTACTGATGAACATGATACCAGCCAGAACTTACTGAGACATTAAGTTAACATGATGATACCAGCCAGAACTTACATTAAGTTAACATGATACCAGCCAGAACTTATATTACTGAGTTAACATGATACCAGCCAGAACTGATATTACTGAGTTGAACATGATACCAGCCAGAACTTACATTAAGTTAACATGATACCAGCCAGAACTGATATTACTGAGTTAACATGATACCAGCCAGAACTTACATTAAGTGAACATGATAGCAGCCATAACTGAGTGAACATGATACCAGCCAGAACTGATATTACTGAGAAGTGAACATGATACCAGAACCAGAACTGATATTACTGAATTAGTGAACATGATACCAGCCAGAACTTACATTAAGTTAACATGATACCAGCCAGAACTGATATTACTGAGAAGTGAACATGATACCAGCCAGAACTGATATTACATGATACCAGCCAGAACTTAAAGTTAACATGATACCAGCCAGAACTTACATTAAGTAGTGAACATGATACCAGCCAGAACTGATATTACTGAGAAGTGAACATGATACCAGCCAGAACTGATATTACTGAGAAGTGAACATGATACCAGCCAGAACTGATATTACTGAGTGAACATGATACCAGCCAGAACTTACATTAAGTGAACATGATACCAGCCAGAACTGATATTACTGAGAAGTGAACATGATACCAGCCAGAACTTACATTAAGTGAACATGATACCAGCCAGAACTTACATTAAGTTAACATGATACCAGCCAGAACTGATATTACTGAGAAGTGAACATGATACCAGCCAGAACTTATTACATTAAGTGAACATGATACCAGCCAGAACTGATATTACTGATTAAGTTAACATGATACCAGCCAGCCAGAACTGATATTACTGAGAAGTGAACATGATACCAGCCAGAACTTACATTAAGTGAACATGATACCAGCCAGAACTGATATTAACATGATACCAGCCATAACTGTATTACTGAGACCAGAACATGATACCAGCCAGAACTTACATTTAAGTGAACATGATACCAGCCAGAACTGATATTACAGTTAACATGATAGCCAGCCACCAGAACTTACATTAAGTTAACATGATACCAGCCAGAACTGATATTACTGAGAAGTGAACATGATACCAGCCAGAACTTATTACATTAAGTTAACATGATACCAGCCAGAACTTGAACATGATACCAGCCAGAACTGATATTACTGAGAAGTTAACATGATACCAGCCAGAACTTACATTAAGTGAACATGATACCAGCCAGAACTGATATTACTGAGAAGTGAACATGATACCAGCCAGAACTTACATTAAGTTAACATGATACCAGCCAGAACTTACATTAAGTTAACATGATACCAGCCATAACTGATATTACTGAGTAGTGAACATGATACCAGCCAGAACTGATATTACTGAGAAGTTAACATGATACCAGCCAGAACTTACATTAAGTTAACATGATACCAGCCATTAACTGATATTACTGAGAAGTTAACATGATACCAGCCAGAACTTACATTAAGTGAACATGATACCAGCCAGAACTGATATTACTGAGAAGTTAACATGATACCAGCCAGAACTTACATTAAGTTAACATGATACCAGCCAGAACTGATATTACTGAGAAGTGAACATGATACCAGCCAGAACTTACATTAAGTTAACATGATACCAGCCAGAACTTACATTAAGTTAACATGATACCAGCCATAACTGATATTACTGAGTAGTGAACATGATACCAGCCAGAACTGATATTACTGAGAAGTGAACATGATACCAGCCAGAACTTACATTACATTAAGTTAACATGATACCAGCCAGAACTTACATTAAGTTAACATGATAGCAGCCATAACTGATATTACTGAGTAGTGAACATGATTCCAGCCAGAACTGATATTACTGAGTAGTGAACATGATACCAGCCAGAACTTACATTAAGTTAACATGATACCAGCCAGAACTGATATTACTGAGTAGTGAACATGATACCAGCCAGAACTTACATTAAGTTAACATGATACCAGCCAGAACTGATATTACTGAGAAGTGAACATGATACCAGCCAGAACTGATATTACTGAGAAGTGAACATGATACCAGCCAGAACTGATATTACTGAGAAGTGAACATGATACCAGCCATAACTGATATTACTGAGTAGTGAACATGATACCAGCCATAACTGATATTACTGAGTAGTGAACATGATACCAGCCAGAACTGATATTACTGAGAAGTGAACATGATACCAGCCAGAACTGATATTACTGAGTAGTGAACATGATAGCAGCCATAACTGATGTTACTGAGAAGTGAACATGATACCAGCCAGAACTTACATTAAGTTAACATGATACCAGCCAGAACTTACATTAAGTTAACATGATACCAGCCAGAACTTACATTAAGTTAACATGATACCAGCCAGAACTGATATTACTGAGAAGTGAACATGATACCAGCCAGAACTGATATTACTGAGAAGTGAACATGATACCAGCCAGAACTTACATTAAGTTAACATGATACCAGCCAGAACTTACATTAAGTTAACATGATACCAGTTACATTAAGTTAACATGATACCAGCCAGAACTGATATTACTGAGCCAAGTAACATGATACCAGCCAGAACTTACATTAAGTTAACATGATACCAGCCAGAACTGATATTACTGAGAAGTGAACATGATACCAGTTAACATGATACCAGCCAGAACCAGAACTTATAAGTTAACATGATAGCAGCCAGAACTGATATTACTGAGAAGTGAACATGATACCAGCCAGAACTTACATTAAGTGAACATGATACCAGCCAGAACTTACATTAAGTTAACATGATACCAGCCAGAACTGATATTAAGTTAACATGATACCAGCCAGAACTTACATTAAGTTAACATGATACCAGCCAGAACTTACATTAAGTTAACATGATACCAGCCATAACTGATATTACTGAGAAGTGAACATGATACCAGCCAGAACTTACATTAAGTTAACATGATACCAGCCAGAACTTACATTAAGTGAACATGATACCAGCCAGAACTTACATTAAGTTAACATGATACCAGCCAGAACTTACATTAAGTTAACATGATACCAGCCAGAACTTACATTAAGTTAACATGATACCAGCCAGAACTTACATTAAGTTAACATGATACCAGCCAGAACTTACATTAAGTTAACATGATACCAGCCAGAACTTACATTAAGTGAACATGATACCAGCCAGAACTTACATTAAGTGAACATGATACCAGCCATAACTGATATTACTGAGAAGTGAACATGATACCAGCCAGAACTGATATTACTGAGAAGTGAACATGATACCAGCCAGAACTTACATTAAGTTAACATGATACCAGCCAGAACTTACATTAAGTTAACATGATACCAGCCAGAACTGATATTACTGAGAAGTGAACATGATACCAGCCAGAACTTACATTAAGTTAACATGATACCAGCCAGAACTTACATTAAGTTAACATGATACCAGCCAGAACTTACATTAAGTTAACATGATAGCAGCCATAACTGATATTACTGAGAAGTGAACATGATACCAGCCAGAACTTACATTAAGTGAACATGATACCAGCCATAACTGATATTACTGAGTAGTGAACATGATACCAGCCAGAACTGATATTACTGAGAAGTGAACATGATACCAGCCAGAACTGATATTACTGAGAAGTGAACATGATATCAGCCAGAACTTACATTAAGTGAACATGATACCAGCCATAACTTACATTAAGTTAACATGATACCAGCCAGAACTTACATTAAGTTAACATGATACCAGCCAGACTGATATTACTGAGAATGTACTTCTGGTTGAAGAATGGTGGAACTGGCATTATTCAAATCCAGGAGCAATACAATACAAGTCACATGACCCAAATGGAACCCTATTCCCTGCACAGTGCACTACGCCACCCATAGGTGCACTACCCTATGGGTCCTGGTCAAAACGAGTGTTTCATATTGTTAATAGGGTGACATTTAGGACACATCCAGTGTCCTTATTCTCTTTCACACTCAGAGAAGCAGCCAACACTGACTAACAGCCAACCACACAGTTCTTGGTCATATAGCATGAGGTCACACACACACACACACACACACACACACACACACACACACACACACACACACACACACACACACACACACACACACACACACACACTCCCTTTCATCTAACATGATGTAAGACGATAGTAATCTAGATCTGTTTAATTGGGAGATTGAATAATAGTCTGCTGTATAGTCCAAGGAGAATACAAGAGGATAGTTGTGGAAAACAGCATGAAATAACATGACACAATAACTATCTCAGAATGCAATTTGACTGCGCATGAAGGCAGATAGCCAATCAAAGCACACACACACACCGACAAGCATATAGGAGAGCATTGTTCACTTCAAAGCATTAACTCTTTTAGCTGAGTGTCTAGTAGTTAGTTGAGTGAAATCCAGAGATGATTACAGAGGTAAAGATTTTAGAGACTTGGATTGTTTGATTGAGCCAAGAATGACGGAAATATTCAGCAGCAATGACAGCATTATTATACAACATTTTCACACTTGGTGTCAACTTCTGGTAACGCCTCAACATTTCAATTCATTTGTACCTAATTATAAATGACTTGGCTTGAATATATCATCTGAACATCTATGAGATGAATATCCTTATCCTTGCCTGAGACTTGTTTGCAGAGGCCTGGCTGTAAACCTGCTGGGTGTAAACCTGCTGGCTGTAAACCTGCTGGCTGTAAACCTGCTGGCTGTAAACCTGCTGGGTGTAAACCTGCTGGCTGTAAACCTGATGGCTGTAAACCTGCTGGCTGTAAACCTGCTGGCTGTAAACCTGCTGGGTGTAAACCTGCTGGCTGTAAACCTGCTGGCTGTAAACCTGCTGGCTGTAAACCTGATGGGTGTAAACCTGCTGGGTGTAAACCTGCTGGCTGTAAACCTGCTGGCTGTAAACCTGCTGGGTGTAAACCTGCTGGCTGTAAACCTGCTGGCTGTAAACCTGCTGGCTGTAAACCTGCTGGCTGTAAACCTGCTGGGTGTAAACCTGCTGGCTGTAAACCTGCTGGCTGTAAACCTGCTGGGTGTAAACCTGCTGGCTGTAAACCTGCTGGCTGTAAACCTGCTGGCTGTAAACCTGCTGGGTGTAAACCTGCTGGCTGTAAACCTGCTGGCTGTAAACCTGCTGGCTGTAAACCTGCTGGGTGTAAACCTGCTGGCTGTAAACCTGCTGGCTGTAAACCTGCTGGGTGTAAACCTGCTGGCTGTAAACCTGCTGGCTGTAAACCTGCTGGCTGTAAACCTGCTGGGTGTAAACCTGCTGGCTGTAAACCTGCTGGGTGTAAACCTGCTGGGTGTAAACCTGCTGGCTGTAAACCTGCTGGCTGTAAACCTGCTGGGTGTAAACCTGCTGGCTGTAAACCTGCTGGCTGTAAACCTGCTGGGTGTAAATCTGTATACCCAACACCTGCATGTTAGTGAGGCTGACAAGCTCTCACCCCAGGAAGGGCTGTTTCTGCTCAAAATGACAGTCTCTCTCTCTCTCTCTCTCTCTCTCTCTCTCTCTCTCTCTCTCTTTCTCTCTTTCTCTCGGCCTCTCTCGTTCGGCCTCTCTCTCTCTCGGCCTCTCTCTCTCGGCCTCTCTCTCTCTCGGTCTCTCTCTCTCTCTCTCGGCCTCTCTCCCTCTCGGCCTTTCTCTCTCGGCCTCTCTGTCTCGGCCTCTCTCTCTCGGCCTCTCCCTCTCTCGGCCTCTCTCTCTCTCGGCCTTTCTCTCTCGGCCTCTCTGTCTCGGCCTCTCTCTCTCGGCCTCTCCCTCTCTCGGCCTCTCTCTCTCTCGGCCTCTCTCTCTCTCGGCCTCTCTCTCTCCGCCTCCCTCTCTCAGCCTCTGTCTGTCTGTGTGTCCTCCTCTTTTCCTCTCCTTTCACTTCCATCCACTCCCTGAATATCACTGGGTCTCTGTTACTGACTGGGTCTCTGTTACTGTTTCTTACTCAATTCCTTTCCTGTCACTGTAAGGAAGAGACATATTTGACCAGTATGGGAAGGGTTTCACCTTGGATAGAAAGGCATCTCTAGGGTCTCTGGTACTCGGTAACTTATCTTCCTCAATGGTGCCCTGCCCAAAATTCAAAATTTCCAAATTTAATTTTAATTTTCTGTTACTTGCATTATTTTGAACAATGTCTCAGGTCAAATACTGGCTGGTGGGACCCGCACACACCACACAAATACCCCCCTGAACATATCAAGACCCCGTGTGTGTCTGTGTGTAAAAAACATTACAAAACAGGAGGAAAGGAGGCCAGAAGTAACATGTCAATATTCCAGGTGGTTGGGAACATAACTACGTTTGGTCCTTCATCCTCAACATGATTCTTTTGGTCTGTCAGGGTGTGCTTACATGGAGAATTCCTCTCTGAAACAAACACAGACACACATAAACACACATACACAGAGGATGTAGTCTTGTGGCAGTCCCAAGGTAATAGTGATTAGTTGTGTAGGGTAAATGATGACCCTCTGGAGAGGTGTAAAGTACCCCTGTGCTTGGGGCAGGGTCTACCCGTGTTTGTGAATGTGTGCGTGCGTGAGTGAGTGTGTGTGTGTGTGTGTGTGTGTGTGTGTGTGTGTGTGTGTGTGTGTGTGTGTGTGTGTGTGTGTGTGTGTGTGTGTGTGTGTGTGTGTGTGTGTGTGTGTGTGTGTGTGTGTGGCAGTCTCTCTGATGGTGCCACAGGGTTCAATTCTCGGGCCGATTCTTTTCTCTGTATATATCAATGATGTCGCTCTAGCTGCTGGTGATGCTCTGATCCACCTCTACGCAGACGACACCATTCTGTATGCATCTGGCCCTTCTCTGGATACTGTTAACAAACCTCCAAACAAGATTCAATGCCATACAACTCTCCTTCCGTGACCTCCAACTGCCCTTAAATACTAGTTAAGCGAAATGCATGCTCTTCAACCGATTGCTGCCCGCACCCGCCCGACTAGCATCACTACTCTGGAAGGTTCTGACTTAGAATATGTGGACAACTATAAATACCTAGGTGTCTGGTTAGACTGTAAACCTTCCTTCCAGACTCATATCTCCAATCCAAAATCAAACCTAGAATAGGCTTCCTTTTTCGCAACAAATCCTCCTTCACTCATGCTGCCAAACATACTCTCATAAAACTGACTATCCTACCGATCCTTGACTTCGGCGATGTCATTTACAAAATAGCTCCAACACTCTACTAGAACGCCGCAGCCCGTCTGGTGTTCAACCTTCCCAAGTTCTCTCACGTCACCCCGCTCCTCCGCTCTCTCCACTGGCTTCCAGTTGAAGCTCGCATCCGCTACAAGACCATGGTGCTTGCCTACGGAGCTGTGAGGGGAACGGCACCGCAGTACCTCCAGGCTCTGATCAGGCCCTACACCCAAACAAGGGCACTGCGTTCATCCACCTCTGGCCTGCTCGCCTCCCTACCACTGAGGAAGTACAGTTCCCGCTCAGCCCAGTCAAAACTGTTCGCTGCTCTGGCCCCCCAATGGTGGAACAAACTCCCTCACGACGCCAGGACAGCAGAGTCAATCACCACCTTCCGGAGACACCTGAAACCCCACCTCTTCAAGGAATACCTAGGATAGGATAAGTAATCCTTCTCACCCCCCTTAAATGATTTAGATGCACTATTGTAAAGTGGCTGTTCCACTGGATGTCAGAAGGTGAATTCACCAATTTGTAAGTCGCTCTGGATAAGAGCGTCTGCTAAATGACTTAAATGTATATGTACTCAGCAAATTGGATGTAGTCTATCACAGTGCCATCCGTTTTGTCACCAAAGCCCCATATACTACCCACCACTGCGTCCTGTATGCTCTCGTTGGCTGGTCCTTGCTACATATTCGTCGCCAAACTCACTCGCTCCAGGTCATCTATATGTCTTTGCTAGGTAAAGCTCCGCCTTATCTCAGCTCACTGGTCACCATGGCAACACCCACCAGTAGCATGTGCTTCAGCAGGTATATTTCATTGGTCATCCCCAAAGCCAATACCTCTTTTGGCCACCTTTCCTTCCAGTTCTCTGCTGCCAAAGACTGGAACAAATTGCAAAAATCACTGAAGTTGGAGACTTATATCTCCCTCACTAACTTTAAGCATCAGCTGTCAGAGCAGCTTACCGATCACTGCAGCTGTACACAGCCCATCTGTAAATGGCCCATCCAACCAACTACCTACCTCATCCCCATATTTGTTTTAGATTTTCTGCTCTTTTGCACACCAGTATTTCTACTTGCACATATATCACTCCAGTGTTAATCTGCTAAACTGTAATTACTTTGCCACTACGGCCTATTTATTGCCTTACCTCCTTACTTCATTTGCACACACTGTATATAGATTTTTCTATTGTGTTATTGACTGTACGCTTGTTTATTCCATGTAACTCTGTGTTGTTGTTTGTGTCGCACTGCTTTGCTTTATCTTGGCCAGGTCGCAGTTGTAAATGAGAACTTGTTCTCAACTGACCTACCTGGTTAAATAAAGGTGAATAAAAATAAAATAAAATAAAAGTATGTGTGTGTGTGTGTGTGTGTGTGTGTGTGTGTGTGTGTGTGTGTGTGTGTGTGTGTGTGTGTGTGTGTGTGTGTGTGTGTGTGTGTGTGTGCGTGCGTGCGTGCGTGCGTGTGTGTGTGTGTGTGAATGCGTGAATGCATGTTTGTATTTACGTGTGTGTGTGCGTGTGTGTGTGTGAATGCGTACGTGCGCGTTTGTGTGTACGTGTGTGTGCGTGTGTGTATGTGTGTGTGTGCCGTCAAGGCAATGTCCAGGTCCCAACACAAAACACATGAGTAGCTTTCATATAGATTTTGAATGTTTTAGTCCAATGTTGGGCTGATTCCATTTGCTAAAGGGATGGGTTGCATGTTTTTCTGAGTTTTGTTGTTGTTTAGGGCATGGATTTATGTTATGTTTGTTTACTCTGCCATAGATTCCATCTTAAAGGCAAAACTGCCATCAGGAGGTTTATTTGAAATTAAAATGCAAGTCACTGATCCAAATGTTTATCTCAATCTGTCTCTCCATCTCGCTCTCTCAATCACTTTCTCCTCCCACTCTCTCCTCTTCTCTCCTTTCTCATTCTCTCCTTCCTCTCTCTCTCCCTTCTCCCCTTTCTCATTCTCTCCCCCTCTCTCTCTCCCTTCTCCCCTAGCTATCAAGATGAAGATCAAAGAAGTGAAGAAAGAGAATGGCGACCGTAAACTCATCGCCGCTCAGAAGAAGAAGAAGGTGCTCAAGATGGGTGTCCTGCGTAAAAAGGACTTGAAGAAGCTGACGTTGTATATAAAGAATGGAGCCAACTGCCCCTGTGCTCAGCTGGACAACCTTGGCAGTAACTTCCTCATCATGGGCCGGAAAGTGGACCAGCAGCTGCTGCTTATGTCCATCCACAAATGGGAGAAGAAGAGTACAGAGTTGAAGTTCGCCATCAAGTACATGAAGAGTCAGCAGTGTCCCACCTATCATACCGTCTTCCAGTGACCTTACAACTATCACAACCCCAGACTTCAGCAAATGTCTCCCCCTCTCCCCTCTATCCCTCCAGTCAGTTGTCTCCCCCCTCCCCTCTATCCCTCCAGTCAGTTGTCTCCCCCCTCCCCTCTATCCCTCCAGTCAGTTGTCTCCCCCCTCCCCTCTATCCCTCCAGTCAGTTGTCTCCCCCCTCCCTCTATCCCTCCAGTCAGTTGTCTCCCCCTCCCTCTATCCCTCCAGTCAGTTGTCTCCCCCTCCCCTCTATCCCTCCAGTCAGTTGTCTCCCCCTCCCTCTATCCCTCCAGTCAGTTGTCTCCCCCTCCCTCTATCCCTCCAGTCAGTTGTCTCCCCCTCCCTCTATCCCTCCAGTCAGTTGTCTCCCCCTCCCCTCTATCCCTCCAGTCAGTTGTCTCCCCCTCCCTCTATCCCTCCAGTCAGTTGTCTCCCCCTCCCCTCTATCCCTCCAGTCAGTTGTCTCCCCCTCCCTCTATCCCTCCAGTCAGTTGTCTCCCCTCCCTCTATCCCTCCAGTCAGTTGTCTCCCCCTCCCCTCTATCCCTCCAGTCAGTTGTCTCCCCCTCCCCTCTATCCCTCCAGTCAGTTGTCTCCCCCTCCCTCTATCCCTCCAGTCAGTTGTCTCCCCCTCCCCTCTATCCCTCCAGTCAGTTGTCTCCCCCTCCCTCTATCCCTCCAGTCAGTTGTCTCCCCCTCCCCTCTATCCCTCCAGTCAGTTGTCTCCCCCTCCCTCTATCCCTCCAGTCAGTTGTTTCCCCCTCCCCTCATTCCTCCAGTCAGTTGTCTCCCCCTCCCCTCTATCCCTCCAGTCAGTTGTCTCCCCCTCCCCTCTATCCCTCCAGTCAGTTGTCTCCCCCTCCCCTCTATCCCTCCAGTCAGTTGTCTCCCCCTCCCTCTATCCCTCCAGTCAGTTGTTCTTCCAGATAGATGTCTCCCCCTCCCCTCTATCCCTCCAGTCAGTTGTCTCCCCCCTCCCCTCTATCCCTCCAGTCAGTTGTCTCCCCCTCCCTCTATCCCTCCAGTCAGTTGTCTCCCCCTCCGCTCTATCCATCCAGTCAGTTGTCTCCCCCTCCCTCTATCCCTCCAGTCAGTTGTCTCCCCCTCCCTCTATCCCTCCAGTCAGTTGTCTCCCCCTCCCTCTATCCCTCCAGTCAGTTGTCCTTCCAGATAGATGTCTCCCCCTCCCCTCTATCCCTCCAGTCAGTTGTCTCCCCCTCCCTCTATCCCTCCAGTCAGTTGTCCTTCCAGATAGATGTCTCCCCCTCCCTCTATCCCTCCAGTCAGTTGTCTCCCCCTCCCCTCTATCCCTCCAGTCAGTTGTCTCCCTCTCCCCTCTATCCCTCCAGTCAGTTGTCTCCCCCCTCCCCTCTATCCCTCCAGTCAGTTGTCTCCCCCTCCCTCTATCCCTCCAGTCAGTTGTTCTTCCAGATAGATGTCTCCCCCCTCCCCTCTATCCCTCCAGTCAGTTGTCTCCCCCCTCCCCTCTATCCCTCCAGTCAGTTGTCTCCCCCCTCCCCTCTATCCCTCCAGTCAGTTGTCTCCCTCTCCCCTCTATCCCTCCAGTCAGTTGTCTCCCCCTCCCCTCTATCCCTCCAGTCAGTTGTCTCCCCCCTCCCCTCTATCCCTCCAGTCAGTTGTCCTTCCAGATAGATGTCTCCCTCTCCCCTCTATCCCTCCAGTCAGTTGTCTCCCCCTCTATCCCTCCAGTCAGTTGTCTCCCCCTCCCTCTATCCCTCCAGTCAGTTGTCTCCCCCCTCCCTCTATCCCTCCAGTCAGTTGTCTCCCCCCTCCCCTCTATCCCTCCAGTCAGTTGTCTCCCCCTCCCTCTATCCCTCCAGTCAGTTGTCTCCCCCTCCCCTCTATCCCTCCAGTCAGTTGTCTCCCCCCTCCCCTCTATCCCTCCAGTCAGTTGTCTCCCCCCTCCCCTCTATCCCTCCAGTCAGTTGTCTCCCCCCTCCCCTCTATCCCTCCAGTCAGTTGTCTCCCCCTCCCTCTATCCCTCCAGTCAGTTGTCCTTCCAGATAGATGTCTCCCTCTCCCCTCTATCCCTCCAGTCAGTTGTCTCCCCCTCCCCTCTATCCCTCCAGTCAGTTGTCTCCCCCTCCCTCTATCCCTCCAGTCAGTTGTCTCCCCCTCCCTCTATCCCTCCAGTCAGTTGTCTCCCCCTCCCTCTATCCCTCCAGTCAGTTGTCTCCCCCTCCCCTCTATCCCTCCAGTCAGTTGTCTCCCCCTCCCCTCTATCCCTCCAGTCAGTTGTCTCCCCCTCCCTCTATCCCTCCAGTCAGTTGTCTCCCCCTCCCTCTATCCCTCCAGTCAGTTGTCTCCCCCTCCCTCTATCCCTCCAGTCAGTTGTCTCCCCCTCCCCTCTATCCCTCCAGTCAGTTGTCCTTCCAGATAGATGTCTCCCCCTCCCCTCTATCCCTCCAGTCAGTTGTCTCCCCCTCCCCTCTATCCCTCCAGTCAGTTGCCCTTCCAGATAGATGTCTCCCCCCTCCCCTCTATCCCTCCAGTCAGTTGTCTCCCCCCTCCCTCTATCCCTCCAGTCAGTTGTCTCCCCCTCCCTCTATCCCTCCAGTCAGTTGTCCTTCCAGATAGATGTCTCCCCCTCCCCTCTATCCCTCCAGTCAGTTGTCTCCCCCTCCCCTCTATCCCTCCAGTCAGTTGTCTCCCCCTCCCCTCTATCCCTCCAGTCAGTTGTCTCCCCCTCCCTCTATCCCTCCAGTCAGTTGTCTCCCCCTCCCTCTATTCCTCCAGTCAGTTGTCTCCCCCCTCCCTCTATCCCTCCAGTCAGTTGTCCTTCCAGATAGATGTCTCCCTCTCCCCTCTATCCTTCCTGTCTTCCCCAGATGCTTCCCCCTCTCCCATATGTCCTTCCAGTTTCCTACCTATCGTACTGTTTTCCAGTGACATTGTGGATATGTATCCTTCATATCTCACAAATGTCACTTGTATCCTATTTGTATCAGATTAGCCTTCCCATCTAGCCTGGTCCCAGATATGTCTGTGCTCCATTGCTGTTCAAGCCAAAATGTCAATGAGACACAGGGAGCTGGGCAGGATAACACAAAAAGACTGGCAGTCAGGCTACTTCCCACCTGTCTATCTATCCCAGTCTCTCTCCCAAGTCTCTCCCAGTCTCACCCAAGTCTCTTCCAGTCTCTCTCCCAAGTCTCTCCCAGTGTCACCCAAGTCTCTTCCAGTCTCTCTCCCAAGTCTCTCCCAGTGTCACCCAAGTCTCTCCCAGTCTCTCTCCCAAGTCTCTCCCAGTGTCACCCAAGTCTCTTCCAGTCTCTCTCCCAAGTCTCTCCCAGTGTCACCCAAGTCTCTCCCAGTCTCTCTCCCAAGTCTCTCCCAGTGTCACCCAAGTCTCTCCCAGTCTCTCTCCCAAGTCTCTCCCAGTGTCACCCAAGTCTCTCCCAGTCTCTCTCCCAAGCCTCCCCCAGTCTCTCTCCCAAGTCTCTCCCAGTCTCTAACCCAAGTCTCTCCCAGTCTCTCTCCCAAGTCTCTCCCAGTCTCTCTCCCAAGCCTCCCCCAGTCTCTCTCCCAAGTCTCCCCCAGTCTCTCTCCCAAGTCTCTCCCAGTCTCTAACCCAAGTCTCTCCCAGTCTCTCTCCCAAGTCTCTCCCAGTCTCTCTCCCAAGCCTCCCCCAGTCTCTCCCAAGCCTCCCCCAGTCTCCCCCAGTCTCTCTCCCAAGCCTCCCCAGTCTCTCTCCCAAGCCTCCCCAGTCTCTCTCCCAAGCCTCCCCAGTCTCTCTCCCAAGTCTCCCCCAGTCTCTCCCCCAAGCCTCCCCCAGTCTCTCTCCCAAGCCTCCCCCAGTCTCTCTCCCAAGCCTCCCCCAGTCTCTCTCCCAAGTCTCCCCCAGTCTCTCTCCCAAGTCTCACCCAGTCTCTCTCCCAAGCCTCCCCAGTCTCTCTCCCAAGCCTCCCCCAGTCTCTCTCCCAAGCCTCCCCCAGTCTCTAACCCAAGTCTCTCCCAGTCTCTCTCCCAAGTCTCTCCCAGTCTCTCTCCCAAGCCTCCCCAGTCTCTCCCAAGCCTCCCCCAGTCTCCCCCAGTCTCTCTCCCAAGCCTCCCCAGTCTCTCTCCCAAGCCTCCCCCAGTCTCTCTCCCAAGTCTCCCCCAGTCTCTCTCCCAAGTCTCCCCCAGTCTCTCTCCCAAGTCTCCCCCAGTCTCTCTCCCAAGTCTCCCCAGTCTCTCTCCCAAGTCTCCCCAGTCTCTCTCCCAAGCCTCCCCAGTCTCTCTCCCAAGCCTCCCCCAGTCTCTCTCCCAAGCCTCCCCCAGTCTCTCTCCCAAGTCTCCCCCAGTCTCTCTCCCAAGCCTCCCCAGTCTCTCTCCCAAGTCTCCCCAGTCTCTCTCCCAAGTCTCCCCCAGTCTCTCTCCCAAGTCTCCCCCAGTCTCTCTCCCAAGCCTCCCCCAGTCTCTCTCCCAAGTCTCCCCCAGTCTCTCTCCCAAGTCTCCCCCAGTCTCTCTCCCAAGCCTCCCCCAGTCTCTCTCCCAAGTCTCCCCAGTCTCTCTCCCAAGTCTCCCCCAGTCTCTCTCCCAAGTCTCCCCAGTCTCTCTCCCAAGTCTCCCCCAGTCTCTCTCCCAAGTCTCCCCCAGTCTCTCTCCCAAGTCTCCCCAGTCTCTCTCCCAAGTCTCCCCCAGTCCTACCCCAGTTTTCCACATATCCCACCATGTTCTAGCAAACACCCTCCAGACCTCTCACCTTGCTTCCTAGCACAAACATTGAACCTTTCTTTGACCCAATATCTTTCCTGCTACCCCCCCCCACAGCCTATTCTGTTAACTCACTAACTCACTAGCTAGCCCTACCATACAGTAGCACCTTCTCTGTCTGTTATACCTGCCCTGAGAGCCCCAAAGAATCTCAGAATTTATAACAGATAACTCGCTGATATTTTTCTACTAATTTTCTTTCCTGTGTTTGAGATGGTTACTACAGAATTTTTGATACATGGGTGCTGGTGTTACTGCCCCGCCATATTGTACTCAGCGTTTATCACACACGACGCGACAGGATCCTCCAAGACACTATTCAATTCTTATATCCTATAAATAAAACAATCACACGTATATTTTACAGCAATCAATTTATCATTATGACGATAGCAGAGGAACATAGTAAAAATGATGGCATGACTTCGTACAGATGGCAGTAGTGCTTGCAGTGTGGTGCTTTGAATAGTTTTGTAAATCTTCGAGAGGATGCGGCCATTAGAGTAGAGAAAGCTTCAAGATGTGATGAATGAATGATGGTGAGAAAAAGGGGTAAGAGAAAATTTGCCACACAGCATGTGTAAAAAAGGTCGTAAGTTCAGGAGCCTCTGAAATGGAAAACTCTGTCTGTCCAGAGTGGATATAGGAAACAGTTTGCCATTCTGCTCATAAGCGTGACTGAACTTGATCAGGTATTTTCTGAAAACACAGAGGTTGCAAAATAATTTGAACATTCACAATAATCTCAGGTTTTCTAGAACTACTGATTGGAGGATTCACACATTTCTTCTGATCCCAGGAATCTTCCAACCAGGATTTCCAGAAATGCTGGGAATTTAGGGAGTTACTGGGAGATTTCACGCCAGGATAGACCAAAAATATTTTGGGCTTCTCAGATTGTTCTTGCAATTCTCAAATAAAAACTTAATTGGAGGAAGGATGTTTGACATGCTTTTATCATTAAACATATGAATATCCTTTTAGATTTTCTTTATTCTAAGACATATTGTTTGGAACAATATACTCTACAAGTACATCACATTTCCAGAGTGGGCTCTCTGCACATGTTTATGTTCTGCTATATTTTATGAGCATCAACAACACAATGAATGGGAAAATGTATTCTGCTGGTGATTTGCTGAATGTGCAATCCTAAAGGAGGGCTGTGATTGGTTAATGACCTATGACGTCAAATTCTATATATAAAATAAAAGTACCAGAGAGCCACTCTGGAAATGTCACGTGTTTGAAAAGTATATTGTTCCTAACTATATGGCTAAAAATAATTTAAATAAAAATGTATAAACTTTTGAGATATTAACATGTATTTTGTTATGTTTTAGAGCACACAAGGAGTATAATGACACAAAGAGCATGTAAGGTTCACAGATTGCAGACATGTATATATTTTTTAATAGCCTATAATGACCTATTTCATCGCTATGTAAAAATAAATTGTGATACAAATGTGAAAAGCATGTGAAGCATCCGTTCTCCCAATTATGTTTCTATGTGAGAATTGGCAGAAGAATCTGAGATAACAAAAACCTTGGCATGGAATCGCCCTACACAGGAACATAATGGAATAGTCAAATAACACCTTACCATGGTCTTTACCATGGGCTTTACCATGGTCATCGCCCTACACAGGAACATAATGGAATAGTCAAATAACACCTTACGCTGGGCTTTTCATGGTCTTTACCATGGTCATCGCCCTACACAGGAACATTATGGAATAGTCAAATAACACCTTACGCTGGGCTTTTCATGGTCTTTACCATGGTCATCGCCCTACACAGGAACATTATGGAATAGTCAAATAACACCTTACGCTGGGCTTTTCATGGTCTTTACCATGGGCTTTTCATGGTCTTTACCATGGTCTTTACCATGGGCTTTTCATGCTTCTTATTTTGTGTAGATTAAAGGGGACATTTTTTAATAATTGTGGAAAAAAATAGGTTGTTGATATGAAAAATATAAAAAAAGAAGACATGGATGGATGAATTGATTGAAAGATGTTTAAGGATGGATTGATGATCCACTGACTGTGGATGGGACAATAAGCCAACTGCTCAAAACCAGAAACAGAGAGAGAAGGAAAGTACCTCTTAGAAAAACAAGAAGGAAAAGGACTTGGAGGACAACAGCCAGAGAGAGAGACTCACACTATGGACTAAACTGCCCGTCGGGTGGCACAATCTCTGGTTCTCACTATCACTTAGAAATATGGCTCTTTTTAGTACGGTTCCCTAGTTACCAGGTATTTACTTATGTATTCAAATCTAACAGAATTGAACAAAATAATGGTGGTAAAATGGTTGTAATGAAAAAATGTTCCATTTTAAAAAGGAAATGTTTTATTTGTTATAATTTGCTTCAATTATACTTTATGGTATGATATGGTACACCAGGAATTGTACATGCAGACAGAGCACATGAATTCACTTTTGCTTTAATCAGAAAAATATTCATTTTTTTACTTCTGCAGTTATGTTTTTAACCAATACAACTATAAGTAGTTCTGTTACTGAAACACTTTTTATTGTTTTGCAAAAAAATTAAAAAATAAAATATACTAGAAATGTATATTAAAATAAGTATCTTATTGGTGCCATTATTTTCAAACTAAAATATATATGGGATTTTGGCATTCATTCTAAGATGGTTTACTCTATGGAACTCCAAGGAATTTTTGTTGGTTTCTCTTTGTAAAACACTTACTGTCATGATAAGATACTGTACAATATGTACAGTGGGGAGAACAAGTATTTGATACACTACTGATTTTGCAGGATTTCCTACCTAGAAAGCATGTAGAGGTCTGTAATTTTTATCATATGTACACCTCAACTGTGAGAGATGGAATCTAAAACAAATATCCAGAAAATCACATTGTATGATTTTTAAGTAATTAATTTGCATTTTATTGCATGACATAAGTATTTGATACATCAGAAAAGCAGAACTTAATATTTGGTACAGAAACCTTTGTTTGCAATTACAGAGATCATACGTTTCCTGTAGTTATTGACAAGGTTTGTACACACTGCAGCAGGGATTTTGTCCCCCTTCTCCATACAGACCTTCTCCAGAGCCTTCAGGTTTCGGGGCTGTCACTGGGCAATACGGACTTTCAGCTCCCTCCAAAGATTTTCCATTGGGTTCACGTCTGGAGACTGGCTAGGCCACTCCAGGACCTTGAGACGCTTCTTCTCACTCCTTAGTTGCCCTGGCTGTGTGTTTCGGGTCGTTGTCATGCTGGAAGACCCAGCCATGACCCGTCTTCAAGGCTCTTACTGAGGGAAGGAGGTTGTTGGCCAAGATCTCGCGATACATGGCCCCATCCATCCTCCCCTCAATACGGTGCAGTCGCCGTGTCCCCTTTGCAGAAAAGCATCCCCAAAGAATGATGTTTCCACCTCCATGCTTCATGGTTGGGATGGTGTTCTTGGGGTAGTACTCATCCTTCTTCTTCCTCCAAACACAGTAAGTGGAGTTTAGACCAAAAATCTATATTTTTGTCTCATCAGACCACATGACCTTCTCCCATTCCTCATCTGGATCATCCAGATGGTCATTGGCAGACTTCAGATGGGCCTGGACATGCGCTGGCTTGAGCAGGGGGACCTTGCGTTCGCTGCAAGGATTTTAATCCATGACGGCGTAGTGTGTTACTAATAGTTTTCTTTGAGACTGTGGTCCCAGCTCTCTTCAGGTCATTGACCAGGTCCTGCCGTGTAGTTCTGGGCTGATCCCTCACCTTCCTCATGATCAATGATGCCCCACGAGGTGAGATCTT
>NC_088234.1:64721605-64751605 GCF_036934945.1 Oncorhynchus masou masou
CCCTGCTCTCCCCCTGTTCTCCCCCTTCTCTCCCCCTGTTCTCCCCCTGTTCTCCCTCTGTTCTCCCCCTGCTCTCCCCCTGCTCTCCCCCTGCTCCCCCCTGTTCTCCCCCTGCTCTCCCCCTGTTCTCCCCTGCTTTCCCCTGTTCTCGCCCTGTTTCCCCCCTGCTCTCCCCCTGTTCTCCCCCTGCTTTCCCCCTGCACACACGCACACACACACACTGCAGGAGAATGGGTCCTTTGTGTGCCTTTATTGCAGTGCGGTGATAAGGGGAACCTTTTTCACAGTTGATTAGAGCCTGTCTGTCTGCTTGTCACCTCTGTCTACAAACACATACACACTACACACACACACACGCACACACACACACACATGCACGCACACATGCACGCACACAAAAGCACACACACACACACACACGCATGCATGCACAAACACACACACAGAACACGAAGAACACAGTTGTTTAACAACTACAGAGAGATGACAGTATTTGTATTTAGTCCTGCAGACCATGTAGAACCAAGATAAACGAGACAGGTTCAGTGTGTATGTCAAAGTGAAGAAAAGCTAAGGTATTGTATGACTAGCGGTGTAAAGTACTTAAATAGTTTTTGGGGTATCTGTACTTTACTATTTGAAACAGGTCTTCATGGTTGAATTGCTGCAAAGAAACCACTATTAAAGGACACCAATAAGAAGAAGGTACTTGCTTGGGCCAAGAAACACGAGCAATGGACATTAGACCAGTGGAAATGTGTCCTTTGGGCTTATGAGTCCAAATTTGTGATTTTTGGTTTAAACCACTGTGCCTTTGTGAGACAAAGAGTAGGTGAACGGATGATCTCCGCATGTGTGGTTCCCATCGTGAAGCATGGAGGAGTGATGGTGTGGGGGTGCTTTGCTGGTGACACTGTCTGTGATGTATTTAGAATTCAAGCCACAATTCAAGCATTCTACAGCGATATGCCATCCCATCTAGTTTAAGCTGTGGGTCTATTTGTTTTTCAGCAGGACAATGACCCAACACCCCTCCAGGCTGTTTAAGGGCTATTTGACCAAGAAGGAGAGTGATGAAGTGTTGCATCAGATGACGTCGCCCCCACAATCACCCAACCTCAACCCAATTGAGATGGTTTGGGATGAGTTGGACTGCAGTGTGAAAGAAAAGCAGCCAACAAGTGCTCAGCTAATGTGAGAACACCTTCAAGACTGTTGGAAAAGCATTCCAGGTGAAGCTGGTTGAGAGAATGCCAAGAGAGTGCAAAGCTGTTATCAAGGCAAAGGGAGGCTACTTTCTAAAATCTAAAATATATTTTGATTTTGTATTTCATTTTGTATTTCTTCACTATTATTGTACAATGTAGAACATATAAAACATTAAGAAAAACCCTTGAATGAGTAGGTGTGTCCAAACTTTTGACTGGTACTGTACTGTACCTTTAACCCTGAGAGGAGAATGGGCTGGGAGCCGACCCTCTCTCCATCCCTCTCTACCCCACTCAATTGAAAGGCCCCCCCTCTCTCTCTACCCCTCTCTCTCTCTCCCTCTCTCTCTCTCTCTCTCTCTCTCTCTCTCTCTCTCTCTCTCTCTCTGAGAGATACAAACAAACACATGATCACACACACATATGTAAAGGTAGGTAGGGAGAGAGAGGGAGAGGAGATGGAAAGGTCTCCAGAGACAAAGAGAGATACAAACAGATAGACAGACAGATAGACAGTGGGAGGTCATTAGGAGTGACACCGGTGGTTAAGCCTCCATGTCTGTCGTCAACTTTGACCTTTGAGCCCAAGCGAGCAAAGGGGGGGTTTTGTCACTGTGACAACACTAATTGAGGTAATCCCTATACTCTCCCATAGAGACCCTATTAAATTACTAGAGGGATATACTCTGTCCTGTCAGGTCCTTTCAGTCCCTAGTCAATGGGGATGGAGAGAGAGAGAGCGAGAGAGAGAGAGAGAGAGAGAGAGAGAGAGAGAGAGAGAGAGAGAGAGAGAGAGAGAGATACCATGTCGTGATGCTATGATGTTGTTGTTACTTTGTGTTGCTTCCATACTGTGTTGCTGCCTTGCTATGTTGTTGTCTTAGGTGTCTCTTTATGTAGTGTTGTGTTGTCTCTCTTGACGTGATATAAGTAAATACAAAAGCTGGTCTGGGGCTCTATTCACAAACGCAAACAGAACCCCTAGAGCACAGGACAGCAACAAAATTAGACCCACCAAAATCATGAGAATTTTTTTTATAACTATTTGACACATGACCGCTGTGAATAAACCAAAATTAAGGAAGCTTTGACTATATACAGACTCAGCGAGCATAGCCTTGCTATTGAGAAAGGCTGCCGTAGGCAGACCTGGCTCTCAAGAGAAGACAGGCTATGTGTACACTGCCCACAACATTAGGTGGAAACTGAGCTGCACTTCCTAATCTCCTCTCCATATTTCCCTCAGATTACACAGACTCACAAAAAATGTGAAACAAATCAAATGTTGATTAACTCCCATATCTATTGGGTGAAAAACCACAGTGTGCCATCACAGCAGAAAAACTTGTGACCTGTTGCCACAAGAAAAACGCACCAGTGAAGAACAAATACCATTATAAATACAACCAATTTTTATGTTTATTTATTTTCCCTTTTGTACTTCAGCTTTTGCACATTGTTACAACACTCACATGGCCATAACGTAACATTTATATGTCGTTATTCTTTTGAAACGTTTGTGAGTATAATATTTACTGTTCACTTGCTTTGGCAATGTAAACATATGTTTCCTAATAAAGTCACTTGAATTGAATTGAGAGAAAGAGAGAGAGAGAGAGGGCATGTGTCAATGTTCTTGTGTGTGGGGTGTGTAACAAGCTGCAACAATCTCGCACAGTCTCCCTGCATAATTAAACGTTCATCCACATTGCTCCACATGTAAAACGTCAGTGTTTTTGACACACTGGGTTGACTGCTCAGTATCATTCCGTTTCTCAAAACGTTACATTTCAATGTTGCTCCAGACATCCAAATTTAGAAGGTGAAGAGTTAAGCTTTTGGTAGGTTTAAAACATTAACTTTAGGCACTCATTGTTAATGGTTAAGGTTTGGGACAGGAAAAATAAATATAAAATGAACACACATCCTTAGATTCATGGGATTATCCTATCCGTCCCTATCCACATCACCCACATCAGCAAAAGCCAAGTCGACTTCATGATAATAACGCTTGCTGTTGCCACTAGTGGCCGGTTTTGAAGGTATTTCCCGACACCCCCAGGACATGGATAGACATCCAATTTAGAAGTCACTCTTGAGCAATCTCCCTGGTTTGTGTCTGTGTGCATCCGTCTCCATGTTAGTGTGTTTTCAGGCCATCTGTGTATGTGTCTGTCTCTGTTTGTGTGTGTGTGTCTGTTTGTGTGAGTGTGTGTGCATTTCTGTGCGTGTGTTTGTGTGAGTGTGTGTGCATTTATGTGTGTTTGTTTGTGTGTCTGTGTGCGTGTGTGTACGTGTGTCTGTGTGTTTGTGTGCATATGGATGTGTGTGTGTGTGTTTGTGTGTGTCTGTCTGTGTGTCTGTCTGTCTGTCTGTCTGTGTGCGTGTTTGTGTGTGGCTGTGTGTGTGTGTCTGTGTGTTTCCATGCCGGTGTAAATCTCCTGTCTGATGTGTTTGTTCTGTAGAGGACCAGCAGGACTGATTGACTCAACAGATGCTCCCTGGCCTCTGAAGACATCGGGCCTTCCACTCTACACGTTATTTATTAATGTTCCACTGCTGATTACTCTGTGGCCACTGGGTGTGTTCCCCAACGTCCCTGGGGTTTGGTGGTGGTGTGTGTGTCGGTGGGGAGGAGTTGTGTGTGTGTGCTTGTGTGCGTGTGTGTGTGTGCAATGTGTGTGTGCAATGTGTGTGTGCAATGTGTGTGTGCAATGTGTGTGTGTGTGCAATGTGTGTGTGCAATGTGTGTGTGCAATGTGTGTGTGTGTGTGTGTGTGTGTGTGTGTGTGTGTGTGTGTGTGTGTGTGTGTGTGTGTGTGTGTGTGTGTGTGTGTGTGTGTGTGTGTGTGTGTGTGTGTGTGTGTGTGTGTGTGTGTGTGTGTGTGCATGATCAGAAGACATAACCGTCGACTGAAAATTCCCCCAGCTAGTATGTTTGGTTCATTGGAAGTTGTGGGAATGTATGTTTTTGGATTCACTTTGGTTTTGGGACCGAAACCATACATTTCCTGACCGGTACAACTGAACGTTGTTAAACATTCTGAGAACCGAAGTAAATTTTTCACCTGTTCTGGTAACGTACATTTAGGGGGTTGCAAGAAGATTCTGATAACGTTTTACTCTGGTTCCTTGAAAGTTTTCCTGGGCGGTTTTATTAACGTTCTGAGAACAGAAATTATAGGTCACTTGAAGGTAATTAAATAACATTCTGAGAACATTCTCTAAATGTTTTGAAAGTTTTGTTATGGTTACTATTGAACATTTTCTTAACAATGGAAACAAAATGTAAAGGTTATTAGGAGGTTTATGATTCACTTCCTTGAGACTTTTAATAACACTGCTATCTTATTTGGGGTTAACGTTTTTGATCGCCAAGCACAGATACATTAGGACAAACTAATTTGCTTAGGCATTACATTTTTTTAAATTTGTATTATTATTGTGACAGTGAGATTCTAACCTATGATCTTCTGTTCTCTATCCCTAGAATTAGTCCACTGCGCCAGAAGGATGGAGCTAGCAGACCATGTCTTTTTACACATACAAAGCTGTTAATTTCAGTCCCTACACACCTAATTTCAAAGGAATCAATCGCTCATTAACCTCAGGTGTGGCCAATTAGTGGGTGGTGCCAACACACCTGAACACACTTAACAAGATACAGGATAGAGAGAGTTTTGATGATGCTGAGAATGGAATGTATATGTTTTTAAATAACATTCTTACGTTTCTGAAGGTTACTAAAGATTTCTTGTTATTTTTATGGACATTTTTCTTCTGAGAAGGGAATTTAAAGCAAATTTATGTTAATGTGTCTAATTATAATTTTTTGAACATTCCAAGAATATTGCGAAGAACTGACATAAACAAGAACCGTGCTAAATTCACGCATATGCCATTAAATAGAACACAGGAACTTGTGTGGAATGTTCTGTGGAAACACTAAAATGAACAGAGAATAACGTTGCTTCTTAATGTTCACTGAACAATTTGAGAACATTACTTTAAAGTGAAGCATGAGGAAACCTTTAGGAAACATTAGCTGAAGTACTGAAGTTCCCACAGAAGAATGTTGTTTCTTATTAACGTTCTTGGAACTATTTGAGAACATTCCCAATGTCAAACGAGTTGGAGAATATTCCTAGAATATTACCAACATTGAAATGAAATGTAACCATGTTTGAACTTTTAGGAACCTTTTTGTTAAAGTAATGAAATACCAAGAAAATATATTTTTTTCTAAAGTTTTTTAATTGTCCTGAGAATGTTCCAAAGCCAACACAGCAAACCTTAATTGCTTCTGTTAATGTTCCCAGAACATTTGTTAGGTTGCGGCAAATGTTCTCATTAAACAAAACTGTCCAGTCATGCAGATGATTATACAATGTTTGCAGTGGTGTAGTGGAGGGCATACACCATATACCCACTTTTCTTTGAGGGCATCACGTACTTCTTAATACCCACTGATATGTATCAAAGTAGTATAGTCATATCAATTAATAAGGCTAATGGAACAGATCAAAATGTTTACCTAAAAATGTTGATAAACTATAATTTCTTCACATTTTAGGCGCAGCAATGTGCACACGGAGAATGTTCAGTCGTGGAAATTCAGCACCATGTTGTGGAAATTACCACTGAGGACACTCAAAGTCAATCATAAAGGAATCATTGTTTACTGTCAGTGTGCTGGTGAGGTTCCAACAAACTTGATGCATCAGATTGAACGTCTGTTAGGAGCTCTAATGGGGCAGTCCCGTTAGTTCCCTTATATACTGACAAGTCATGTTTGCATGATTTAGCTTATTCATAATTGATTAATCCTTAACGTTTGCTTCATTCATGTGACCGACCAATACTGGGTCACCAATACCTCACAAGGCTTCTTCTCTCTAAGCTGAGACCTTGAAACTGAGAGATCTTTCATTCTCAAAACAAGGTCTGGGTGTACTGCCAAATTGCAGGTACTGATAAGTGAGGATTCGTTCAATCAGTCACTTGCATGAACACATAAATTGGTTATTCGAACACCACATAAATAGAACACATAAATTAGTCATTAGAAAAGCACAAGTATAACAATTGCATCACATTCCATCTTCTTATCCCTTGTGTGATAATAAAAATACAATTTTACTGTAAACATTTAGATTTAGCTTCTATTAAAGTAATGAGAAAATAACACATAAAACCAGACATTTCATCATTTCAACCCTTCATTCTGGGTTTTACAATCTAAAACACACATCTACTGTTCAAGGGATCTATAGACTCAGAGGTGACTAAATCTCTAAATGTTCAACCATTGTACCTCAGCACATTTGGGTTGCAGTGACTGTCCCTGAGACTCGTCGAAAAACAAAACATGTTGTTTAACTTGCGAAACAAACAAAAAACTACCTTAAGTTCTCATGTTCCATACCACCTAGAAACCATATTCACAGGGAAAATAGAGAACACATGTTATAACAGTTTCACACCAACCTTGATAAGAATGAGATTGGAGCAAGGTTGGCCCAAGCTACATTCTAGTGGCTCTCTTAACAGTGTATCCAAACCACATTTGTCACACCCTGGCAATAGAGAGGTTTTTATTCTCTATTTTGGTTAGATCAGGGTGTGACTAGTGTGGGCATTCTAGTTTCTTTATTTCTATGTTCTCTATTTCTTTGTGTTTGGCCGGGTGTGGTTCTCAATCAGAGGCAGCTGTCTATCGTTGTCTCTGATTGAGAATCATACTTAGGCAGCTTTTTCCCACCTGTGTTTTGTGGGTTGTTGTTTTGTGTTTTTGTGTCTGCACCAGACAGAACTGTTTCATTTTGTTCCACTTTGTTATTTTGTTTGGGTGTTCAGTTTGAATAAATAATCATGAACACGTACCACGCTGGGCTTTGGTCCTCTTCTTCAGACGAGCGTTACAACATGTAGAATTACAGACAAACATAGAACATAGAAATTGGTGAATAGAAAAGCACCATAAAAAAACATGAGCTGGAGCAAACCCAGGAGAAAATGATTTTGTGTGACTAACAGCAAATAAAATATAAACTATAAAAATAAAGAGAAGAAGGCACAGCGATGCCGAAACGTTGGTGATTTACCCAATAAATTACTGTGAGTTTATATATGGAGTGTGTGACTTTCTTTATTTTATAGTAAATAGAAAAGCACCAACATAACATTTTCCATCACAGTTTCAAAATGCAATTTATGGGAAAACACTGTTCTATAGTGCGCAATGTGCAATGCACATCCGACTGGTTTCATGGACAGAGATGGATATATCCAAACTTAGAAAGAGGGGAGATGTACAGATGCAACAACTATCATGGGTTGCTAATATAACTCGGATAATGTCTTTGGCTGCTAGCCAATACAATTAAGTTGAAAAGAAAATCAATTGAAGAGAAAATGCATTTGAGGAAGTCGTAATAATTGCTCCATGCCTCCATGCTTTTTTATATTGGGATTTTGGCTATAGGCTACTTTGAAGCAAGGTAAGACATGCCTCACAAGATGAAGTAAAACATCCAGGTTTCAAACAATTAAGGAACAGGAAAAATATAGCGACCTAATCATCTTCTGATAGACGGAAAGGCGTTTCCATAAACCTCTATTAAATGTTAATTAGTTACAAGTAGCCCATGACTACCTGTCAGAATGCAAAAATACTTTAAACTACTACTTAAGTAGTTTTGGGGGTATCTGTACTTTACTATATATATTCTTGACAACTTTTACTTTTACTTCACTACATTCCTAAAGAAAATAATGTACTACTTACTCCCCCCTACATTTTCCCTGACACCCAAAGTACTTCAAGTACTTCAAGACCACACATGGTCATCCCTTCTGTGTCTGATCACTCACTAAACACAAATGCATCTTTTGTAAATTATTGCTGGATGTTGGAGCTTGCCCCAGGATATCTATACATTTTAAAAACAAGAAAATGGTGCCATCTGCTTTGCTTAAATAAGGAATTTCAAATTATTTATACTTTTACTTTTGATACTTAAGTATATTTTGAACCAAATACTTTTAGACTTTTACTCAAGTAGTATTTTACTGGGTGACTTTTACTTTTACTTGAGTAACTTTCTATTAAGGTATCTATACTTCCACTGAAGTACGAAAATTGGGTACTTTTTCCACCACTGGCGAATGATACCATGATTATTTGAATCAATCCAGTGTCCATTTGTTTAGCAAAATCAATCTCATATGCTAAAGAAACCATCGCTAACCACAGTGGTTCAAGGATAACTAAAGGATAACTACACACAACAACAAAAAGACATTTCTTAGATTTTTCCCAGACCTCAAAAGTGGTCTCCTGATGTGGACTTAGAACGTCCCATTGAGTTGTTTTTCTATTTAAACAAATGTCTGACATTGAGAGCGAAAACCAAAAACAAATGGAAAAGAATCTGTGAATGCCTGACTCAGTTTACAGACTCATTTATCTGTTTCAATGGGCCTTCAGTAGGCCTTCTTGCACAGAACAGCTTGGGTTGGCCCGACTGTGAAAGACAAATATGGGATTTACAATTTTAGGTCATTCAGAATGTATGTCACTGTTTCTCATAGAATTGTTCACAGGGCGTCTTTCCTACACCGGTCAGGCTGTTTTGGTTTAACAATTTTTTCAAATTAGAGTAGACCCACTTCTCCAGCCACAACTAAACCACTGAATGTTTGTAAAAATAAAAATGATGGCTGTTTAACAGTCTGATGGCCTTGAGATAGAAGCTGTTTTTCAGTCTCTCGGTCCCAGCTTTGATGCACCTGTACTGACCTCGCCTTCTGGATGATAGCGGGGTGAACAGGCAGTGGCTCGGGTGGTTGTTGTCCTTGATGATCTTTTTAGCCTTCCTGTGGCATTGGGTCCTGTAGGTGTCCTGGAGGGCAGGTAATTTGCCCCCGGTGATGCATTACGCAGACTGCACTACACTCTGGAGAGCCTTGTGGTTGAGGGAGGTGCAGTTGCCGTACCAGGTGGTGATACAGCTGACAGGATGCTCTCATGTGTGCATCTGTAAAAGTTTGTGAGTGTTTTCGGTGACAAGCCAAATTTCTTCAGTTTCCTGAGGTTGAAGAGGCGCTGTTGCACCCTCTTCACCACACTGTTTGTGTGGGTGGACCATTTCAGCTTGTCCGTGATGTGTACACTGAGGAACTTAATTAAAACTTTCCACCTTCTCCAGGACTGTCCAGTCAATGTGGATAGGGGACTGCTCCCTCTGCTGTTTCCTGAAGTCCAAGATCATCTCCTTTGTTTTGTTGATGTTGAGTGAGAGGTTATTGTCCTGACACCACACTCCGAGGGCCCTCACCTCCTCCCTGTAGGCCGTCTCATCATTGTTGGTAATCAAGCCTATTACTGTAGTGTCGTATGCAAACTTCATGATAGAGATGGAAGTGTGCATGGCCACGCAGTCATGTGTGAACAGGGAGTACAGGAGAGAGCTGAGAACGCAAACTTGTGGGGCCCCAGTGTTGTGGATCAGCGGTGTTGAGATGTTGTTTCCTACCTTTACCATCTGGGGGCGGCCCGTCAGAAAGTCCAGGACCCAGTTGCACAGGGCAGGGTCGAAACCCAGGTTCTCCAGCTTAATGACGAGTTTGGAGGGTACTATGGTGTTAAAACCTCTTTGGGATATGTAGGACGCTAGCGTCCAAAAATGCAGAGCGCGAAGTTCAAATAAATTACTATAAATTACAAATACTATAAATTACAAATAAATGACTATACCCTGGCCTTTGGTTATGTTACCCTGGCCTTTGGGTGTGTTACCCTGGTCCTTTGGTTATGTTACCCTGGCCTTTGGTTATGTAACCCTGGCCTTTGGTTATGTTACCCTGGCCTTTGGTTATGTTACCCTGGTCCTTTATGCTACCCTGGCCTTTGGTTATGTTACCCTGGCTTTTGGTTATGTTACCCTGGTCCTTTATGTTACCCTGGTCCTTTGGATATGTTACCCTGGTCCTTTATGTTACTCTGGCCTTTGGTTGTGTTACCCTGGTCCTTTATGTTACCCTGGTCCTTTGGTTGTGTTACCCTGGTCCTTTATGTTACCCTGGTCCTTTGGTTGTGTTACCCTGGTCCTTTGGTTATGTTACCCTGGTCCTTTGGTTATGTTACCCTGGTCCTTTATGTTACCCTGGTCCTTTGGTTGTGTTACCATGGTCCTTTATGTTACCTTGGTCCTTTGATTATGTTACACTGGTCCTTTGCTTGTGTTACCCTGGTCCTTTGGTTATGTTACCCTGGTCATTTGGTTATGTTACCCTGGTCCTTTGGTTATGTTACCCTGGTCCTTTAAGTTACCCTGGTCCTTTGGTTATGTTACCCTGGTCCTTTATGTTACCCTGGCCTTTGGTTATGTTACCCTGGCCTTTGGTTATGTTACTCTGGTCCTTTATGTTACCCTGGCCTTTGGTTATGTTACCCTGGCCTTTGGTTATGTTACCCTGGTCCTTTATGTTACCCTGGCCTTTGGTTATGTTACCCTGGCCTTTGGTTATGTTACCCTGGCCTTTGGTTATATTACCCTGGTCCTTTATGTTACCTTGGCCTTTGGTTATGTCACCCTGGACCTTTGGTTATGTTACCCTGGTCCTTTGGTTTTGTTACCCTGGCCTTTGGTTGTGTTACCCCGGCCTTTGGTTGTGTTACCCTGGCCTTTTGTTGTGTTACCCTGGCCTTTGGTTATGTTACCCTGGTCCTTTATGTTAACCTGGTCCTTTGGTTATGTTACCCTGGTCCTTTATGTTACCCTGGGCCTTTGGTTATGTTACGCTGGCCTTTGGTTATGTTACCCTGGCCTTTGGTTATGTTACCCTGGTCCTGTGGTTATGTTACCCTGGCCTTTGGTTATGTTACCCTGGTCCTTTATGTTGCCTTGGTCCTTTGGTTATGTTATCCTGGCCTTTGGTTATGTTACCCTGGCCTTTATGTTACCTTGGTCCTTTGGTTATGTTACCCTGGTCTTTTATGTTACCCTGGCCGTTGATTGTGTTACCCTGGTCCTTTATGTTACCCTGGCCTTTGGTTATGTTACCCTGGTCCTTTAGTTATGTTACCCTGGTCCTTTGGTTATGTTACCCTGGCCTTTGGTTATGTTACCCTGGTCCTTTGATTATGTTACCCTGGTCCTTGGTTGTGTTACCCTGGTCCTTTATGTTATCCTGGTCCTTTGGTTATGTTACCCTGGCCTTTGGTTATGTTACCCTGGTCCTTTATGTTATCCTTGCCTTTGGTTATGTTACCCTGGTCCTTTGGTTATGTTACCCTGGCCTTTGGTTATGTTACCCTGGCCTTTGGTTATGTTGCCCTGGTCCATTGGTTATGTTACCCTGGTCCTTTGGTTATGTTGCCCTGGTCCTTTGGTTATGTTACCCTGGTCCTTTGGTTATGTTGCCCTGGTCCTTTGGTTATGTTACCCTGGTCCTTTGATTATGTTATCCTGGCCTTTGATTATGTTACCCTGGTCCTTTATGTTACCCTGGCCTTTGGTTATGTTACCCTGGTCCTTTATGTTACCCTGGTCCTTTGGTTATGTTACCCTGGTCCTTTATGTTACCCTGGTCCTTTGGTTATGTTACGCTGGCCTTTATGTTACCCTGGTCCTTTGGTTATGTTACCCTGGTCCTTTATGTTACCCTGGCCTTTGGTTATGTTACCCTGGTCCTTTATGTTACCCTGGTCCTTTGGTTATGTTACCCTGGTCCTTTATGTTACCCTGGCCTTTGGTTATGTTACCCTGGTCCTTTATGTTACCCTGGTCCTTTGGTTATGTTACCCTGGTCTTTTATGTTACCCTGGTCCTTTGGTTATGTTATCCTGGCCTTTGATTATGTTACCCTGGTCCTTTATGTTACCCTGGCCTTTGGTTATGTTACCCTGGTCCTTTATGTTACCATGGCCTTTGGTTATGTTACCCTGGTCCTTTATGTTACCCTGGTCCTTTGGTTATGTTACCCTGGTCCTTTATGTTACCCTGGTCCTTTGGTTATGTTATCCTGGCCTTTGATTATGTTACCCTGGTCCTTTATGTTACCCTGGCCTTTGGTTATGTTACCCTGGTCCTTTATGTTACCCTGGCCTTTGGTTATGTTACCCTGGTCCTTTATGTTACCCTGGTCCTTTGGTTATGTTACCCTGGTCCTTTATGTTACCCTGGTCCTTTGGTTATGTTACGCTGGCCTTTATGTTACCCTGGTCCTTTGGTTATGTTACCCTGGTCCTTTATGTTACCTTGGCCTTTGGTTATGTTACCCTGGTCCTTTATGTTACCCTGGTCCTTTGGTTATGTTACCCTGGTCCTTTATGTTACCCTGGTCCTTTGGTTATGTTACCCTGGTCCTTTGGTTATGTTACCCTGGTCCTTTGGTTATGTTATCCTAGCCTTTGATTATGTTACCCTGGTCCTTTATGTTACCCTGTCCTTTGGTTATGTTACCCTGGTCCTTTATGTTACCCTGGTCCTTTGGTTATGTTATCCTGGCCTTTGATTATGTTACCTTGGTCCTTTATGTTACCCTGGCCTTTGGTTATGTTACCCTGGTCCTTTATGTTACCCTGGTCCTTTGGTTATGTTTCCCTGGTCCTTTGGTTATGTTACCCCGGCCTTTGCTTTCGTTGCCTTTTTTCCAAGTTTTGGTACATTCCTTCCAGCAACATAGCACCCTGAGTCCCATTGCTGGAGTGCCTCTGAAGCTCGGGCCGGTCCTGGTCAGTCCCTTAATGGGAGACCAGATGTAGCATGAAAAATAAACATGTGAAAAAAATGCCAGGGGGAAAGAATTCTCGAGGGGAAAACACGTGAAAAAGGTACATGTGAAACTTGGCAACACATTTTGTCCAAAAACCACATCTGACTTGTGTGAATATAATAATAATAATAATCTTGTGATTTGTTCACACATGAATGAAAACCGCGTGTTTTCTTCACATCCTTTTTCCTGGTGTTTTTTGTAAGGGTTCATTGTGTGATATAACAGGATATCAATAAACTAAGAACATCAGAGGAGACATGCAGATGAAGGATCTTAATTGCATCATGTGATGTTTATAAAGGCTTCTGCAGTTTGTAATTTCCACTTAGAAATGTCACACTTGATTTTCCCTTACGAAAAATGTATCAACCCCTACAAAAATGTCCATTAATTACAATCCACATAATATTTCACATTTCCTATTGCTGCCGGATTATTTTCCTGCTGCAGCAAACTGGCTCAAATGAAGATCCTACATCTGTACGAGATGGACTACAGAGTAGCCTAGTGATGTTTGCATTGCATCACGTCTGTCATATTATCTCATACTGTCTCTGTTGAATAGGATCTAAGATCTAAACTCCAAACAATGATCTGCACATGCTTTAATAAGATGGATTCACCAGCTTTTCTAGCAGAACGTTTTTGTGGTTTCCTTTTGCAGTTTTTGCATTTGTTCAGTCGATCAGGCTACAACCAAGCCTTTCTAAATCTGCTCTTCAACATTCTTTCTGCTGTATATTCATTGGAATTTAATAAGTAACAGAGAATATGTGATTGGCTTTAATTTGGCTAAGCGTTGAACCTCCTTCAGTTAGTCCTGTGTCCTGGCGCCTCTACGATCCAGACCAACATAACCTCTGAAGCCTCTAGCAGGCTTGTGAGTACAGGGACGTGTCAACAAATCTACCTGCTTCCTTTGACAAACTAATTTCACACCACTCAACACGTACCAGACTGCCTCGCATACAACCGTCAGGATCAAGAACAGACAGCCTCACACTGTCAAACTAACACCTAACTGTCCATCACTTCACAGTCTGCTCCTTCTTGACAGTTCAATTTAAACATCTAGAAAAATACATTTACAGACTTCTCTCCCCGACAGAATAAATATAAACACATTTACACAACAACGACACGCTCTGAGAGATCAGTCAGCATTCTGACCTCAGGAACCTCAGCTGACCTCAGGATGGTCCGAGCCTGGTGTCTTAGGCCAGCGGTGTCAAAGCCATATCTTTTATAGGCAACATCAAGGTGGCCACACATCGGTGAAGGATCTCAATGAAGATGGGCATTTAAGTTAAAGACACATAGATATGTTTTTCAATAAACAGCCGTGTCACTTGGTCTGCTATGAAGCGGAGGAATGGGGTTTAGTTCAATTCTTCATTTATTTATTATTTTACAGGTGTTTGTGTTGCATTCAAGAGCACTAAGCTTTGACCACATGAAACCCCAGCTCCAGTATGATTCAAATATTTGGCACATATACAGATCAGGCCCCTGTCAGAAAAACACAGGTTAAAGAGATGCTGTAGTTAAATAACACGGGCGTGATCTCTGCTCTCCATCCTCTCGTTCCCCCTGCAGTGTGACCTGTGTGGCTGGTCATGGCACAAATTAAACTTGTTTATTCAAATGTGACCTGTGTGGCTGGTCATGGCACAAATTAAACTAGTTTAATCAAATGTGACCTGTGTGTCTGGTCAAGGCTGATATTAAACTAGTTTAATCAAATGTGACCTGTGTGGCTGGTCAAGGCTGATATTAAACTAGTTTAATCAAACTGGAGCTCAGACACATTACGGGGATTAACATTCCTCCCTCTCCTCTCTCTCTCCTCTCTCTCTCTCCTCTCTATCTCACCATCTCTCCATCTTTCCCTTTTCCTCTCCTCCCTCCTTTACTCAGAAATGTCCCTTCTCCTTCTCCATCTCCCTCCCTGCCTACCTGTGTGTGTGTGTGTGTGTGTGTGTGTGTGTGTGTGTGTGTGTGTGTGTGTGTGTGTGTGTGTGTGTGTGTGTGTGTGTGTGTGTGTGTGTGTGTGTGTGTGTGTGTGTGTGTGTGTGTGTGTGTGTGTGTGTGTGTGTGTGTGTGTGTGTGTGTGTGTGTGTGTGTGTGTGTGTGTGCGTGCGTGTGTGTAGCTTTGGAGATCCTGTGCCCTGAGGGAGGGCAACATGGGGATTGTTGGATAGAAAGACTCAGTGGTTCCCCAGGCTACAGATGGTACACCAGTCCTGTCTCGGAGCTGAAGACTTTCTACTGTCTCTGTCTCATTGAGTACTACAGTCCTGTCTAGGAGCTGAAGAATTTCTACTGTCTCTGTGTCATTGAGTACTACAGTCCTTTCTAGGAGCTGAAGACTTTCTACTGTCTCTGTCTCATTGAGTACTAAAGTCCTGTCTAGGACCTGAAGACTTGCTACTGTCTCTATCTCAGGCAGTCATGACGTTGGCCTGGGGGGATAGGTTTATGACAGTCATACCTTTTCCCCCCTTTTTCCTCTCTCTACCCTACTGAGGTTACATTTGCAAAACCCCTTGGTTAACATAGAGATTCTGGGAACGTCAGAAGGTGGGGGGAAATGAACTATATTCTGGTAATCCGACCAATGGAACATATGCGGTGGTACTTAATGAATATGATGTCAGTTCGGTTGTCATCTGAGACATTCTCATCAATGATAAGATGACATAAACTCTACAGTGGAAAGTCTACACATCAGAGTTATCGGATTCACATGGAATTGTTGTTAAATTTAAATGTTTGAATATGAAATTATTCGTGATGGGATAAAATGTGATTTTAGCTTCTAAAATGTGAGATTTGGGCTTTCATAAGACAGGGCTCTGCTCAATCAGTGGCCCGCCACTGTGAAGGGACATGGGCTATAAAACTTTTGAAACACTCCCTCCTCTCCCTTACTATATAAGCCCTTGACGACAATACAACCTCCTGTTCCAAGGATGTAGGACAACGGTCCTATGTCAGAATGGTTCAGATAATAACTACAGAACGAAGCCAACATCAGCGTGAGCTTTGGTTGCGAATGGTATGAACTAGAGATCGACCGATTCATCGGGATGGACGATTAATTAGGGCCGATTTCAAGTTTTCATAACAATCGGAAATCGGTATTTTTGGGTGCCGATTTCCGATTATTTGTTTATTTACATTTTTTTTTTTTTTTTTTATACATTTACATTTACATTTAAGTCATTTAGCAGACGCTCTTATCCAGAGCGACTTACAAATTGGTGAATTCACCTTCTGACATCCAGTGGAACAGCCACTTTACAATAGTGCATCTAAATCATTTAAGGGGGGGGGGTGAGAAGGATTACTTTATCCTATCCTTATACCTTTTATTTAACTAGTCAGTTAAGAACACATTCTTATTTTCAATGACTGCCTAGGAACTGTGGGTTAAGTGCTTTGTTCAGGGGCAGAACGACAGATTTTCAACTTGTCAGCCCAGGGGTTCCAATCTTGCAAACGCACAGTTAACTAGTCCAACGCTCTAACCATTGCACTCCACGAGTAGCCTGCTTGTTACACGAATGAAGTAGAAGCCAAGCTAAATTGCTAGCTAGCATTAAACTTATCATATAAAAAACAATCAATCATTATCACTAGTTATAACTACTGATCCAGTTTAGCAGGCAATATTAACCAGGAGAAATTGTGTCATTTCTCTTGCGTTCATTGCATGCAGAGTCAGGGTATATGCAACAGTTTGGGCTGCCTGGCTCATTGCAAACTAATTTGCCAGAATTTTACGTAATTGTGACATACATTGAAGGTTGTGCAATGTAACAAGAATAGACTTAGACTTAGGGATGCCACCCGTTAGATAAAATACCGACCGGTTCCGTATTTCACTGAAATAATAAACGTTTTGTTTTCGAAATGATAGTTTCCGGATTCGATCATATTAATGACCAAAGGCTCTTATTTCTGTGTGTTATTATGTCATAATTAAGTCTGACTTGATAGAACAGTCTGACTGAGCAGCAGCAGGCCCGTAATCATTCATTCAAACAGCATATTTGTGCGTTTTGCCAGCAGCTCTTCGCAAGCACAGCGCTGTTTATGACTTCAAGCCTATCAGCCTAATGGCTGGTGTAACCAATGTGAAATGGCTAGCTAGTTAGCTGGGTGTGCGCTAATACTGTTTCAAACGTCATTCACTTTTAGATTTGGAGTAGTTATTCCCCTTCAAATCAAATCAATCAAATTTTATTTGTCACATACACATGGTTAGCAGATGTTAATGCGAGTGTAGCGAAATGCTTGTGCTCTAGTTCTGACAATGCAGTAATAACCAACAAGTAATCTAACTAACAATTCCTAATCTACTGTCTTATACACAGTGTAAGGGGATAAAGAATATGTACATAAGGATATATGAATGAGTGATGGTACAGAGCAGCATAGGCAAGATACAGTAGATGGTATCGAGTACAGTATATATATGTGAGATGAGTATGTAAACAAAGTGGCATAGTTAAAGTGGCTAGTGATACATGTATTACATAAGGATGCAGTCTATGATATAGAGTACAGTATATACGTATGCATATGAGATGAATAATGTAGGGTAAGTAACATTATATAAGGTAGCATTGTTTAAAGTGGCTAGTGATATATTTACATCATTTCCCATCAATTCCCATTATTAAAGTGGCTGGAGTTGAGTCAGTGTCAGTGTGTAGGCAGCAGCCACTCAATGTTAGTGGTGGCTGTTTAACAGTCTGATGGCCTTGAGATAGAAGCTGTTTTTCAGTCTCTCGGTCCCAGCTTTGATGCACCTGTACTGACCTCGCCTTCTGGATGATAGCGGGGTGAACAGGCAGTGGCTCGGGTGGTAGATGTCCTTGATGATCTTTATGGCTTTCCTGTAACATCGGGTGGTGTAGGTGTCCTGGAGGGCAGGTAGTTTGCCCCCGATGATGCGTTGTGCAGACCTCACTACCCTCTGGAGAGCCTTACGGTTGAGGGCGGAGCAGTTGCCGTACCAGGCGGTGATACAGCCCGCCATGATGCTCTCGATTGTGCATCTGTAGAAGTTTGTGAGTGCTTTTGGTGACAAGCCGAATTTCTTCAGCCTCCTGAGGTTGAAGAGGCGCTGCTGCGCCTTCTTCACGATGCTGTCTGTGTGAGTGGACCAATTCAGTTTGTCTGTGATGTGTATGCCGAGGAACTTAAAACTTGCTACTCTCTCCACTACTGTTCCATCGATGTGCATAGGGGGTGTTCCCTCTGCTGTTTCCTGAAGTCCACAATCATCTCCTTAGTTTTGTTGACGTTGAGTGTGAGGTTATTTTCCTGACACCACACTCCGAGGGCCCTCACCTCCTCCCTGTAGGCCGTCTCGTCGTTGTTGGTAATCAAGCCTACCACTGTTGTGTCGTCCGCAAACTTGATGATTGAGTTGGAGGCGTGCGTGGCCACGCAGTCGTGGGTGAACAGGGAGTACAGGAGAGGGCTCAGAACGCACCCTTGTGGGGCCCCAGTGTTGAGGATCAGCGGGGAGGAGATGTTGTTACCTACCCTCACCACCTGGGGGCGGCCCGTCAGGAAGTCCAGTACCCAGTTGCACAGGGCGGGGTCGAGACCCAGGGTCTCGAGCTTGATGACGAGCTTGGAGGGTACTATGGTGTTGAATGCCGAGCTGTAGTCGATGAACAGCATTCTCACATAGGTATTCCTCTTGTCCAGATGGGTTAGGGCAGTGTGCAGTGTGGTTGAGATTGCATCGTCTGTGGACCTATTTGAGCGGTAAGCAAATTGGAGTGGGTCTAGGGTGTCAGGTAGGGTGGAGGTGATATGGTCCTTGACTAGTCTCTCAAAGCACTTCATGATGACGGAAGTGAGTGCTACGGGGCGGTAGTCGTTTAGCTCAGTTACCTTAGCTTTCTTGGGAACAGGAACGATGGTGGCCCTCTTGAAGCATGTGGGAACAGCAGACTGGTATAGGGATTGATTGAATATGTCCGTAAACACACCAGCCAGCTGGTCTGCGCATGCTCTGAGGGCGCGGCTGGGGATGCCGTCTGGGCCTGCAGCCTTGCGAGGGTTAACACGTTTAAATGTTTTACTCACCTCGGCTGCAGTGAAGGAGAGACCGCATTTTTCCGTTGCAGGCAGTGTCAGTGGCACTGTATTGTCCTCAAAGCGGGCAAAAAAGTTATTTAGTCTGCCTGGGAGCAAGACATCCTGGTCCGTGACTGGGCTGGATTTCTTCCTGTAGTCCGTGATTGACTGTAGACCCTGCCACATGCCTCTTGTGTCTGAGCCGTTGAATTGGGATTCTACTTTGTCTCTGTACTGACGCTTAGCTTGTTTGATAGCCTTACGGAGGGAATAGCTGCATTGTTTGTATTCAGTCATGTTACCAGACACCTTGCCCTGATTGAAAGCAGTGGTTCGCGCTTTCAGTTTCACACGAATGCTGCCATCAATCCAAGGTTTCTGGTTAGGGAATGTTTTAATTGTTGCTATGGGAACGACATCTTCAACGCACGTTCTAATGAACTCGCACACCGAATCAGCGTATTCGTCAATGTTGTTATTTGACGCAATACGAAACAGTCCACGTGATGGAAGCAGTCTTGGAGTGTGGAGTCAGCTTGGTCGGACCAGCGTTGGACAGACCTCAGCGTGGGAGCTTCTTGTGTGTGTGTGTGTGTGTGTGTGTGTGTGTGTGTGTGTGTGTGTGTGTGTGTGTGTGTGTGTGTGTGATTGAGCATGTGCGTGTGCGCGTGTGTGCGCGCGCGTATGTGTGTGTGTGTGTGTGTGTGATTGAGCGTGTGCGCGTGTGTGTGTGTGTGTTTGTGTGTGTGTGTGTTTCAATCATCCCTCTATATGTGTAGTGGTGTATTTCAAGAGCTAATGAGTTTGCAGAGGGATCACTTTGATTACAGGCCCCGCTAGCTGTCTCCAGCATTACTCCCTGGCTTCTCCACCTGATAACACACACATACAAGCTAGGAAGGTAACCACACACACACACACACACACACACACACACACACACACACACACACACACACACACACACACACACACACACACACACACACCAACTGTAGTCCTAGGCGTAGCCCCCACTCCCGTCACATAACTATGCTGGCCAGAGGTGACTGGACTCAGTTTGAAAGATATCGAGCTGTAAAGAAATTTTTCATTGCCTCTCGATCAATGCACATATACTGTGTTCGTTACAAACAGATCTGGGTTCAAATACTGTTCGAAATCTTTCAAATACTATGAGCGTATGCACTAGCCTGCCTGTAGTGCCAGATGGGCGGGGTTGCCGTTTTAGAGCTATTGTATTGGTCCATTTAGCGAGGAAATTTCAAGTACAGATCAAGTATTGATCTGATATCAAATAGTATTTGATTCCAGGTGTGGTTACAGGGAACTTGGATGTATTTGTGTACTTGGCATGCAACTATACATGAACTACAGTGAGTATATCTTGACTATCGAAGAAGTTATATAGTGATTCAATGTCAAAATGGTGATTTAATGTAAAGTTGGCCGTTCAAAACGATATTGAACACGGATTGAGGAGGTAGACCTGAGGGTGAGATAGAAGACTTTGAAATGAATATACTAGCGAGCTGGATCGATCATTCATCAGTCAAACACTCACACAGAAAAACCAACACACACACATTCATCTGTCATATGCCCGTTTTTCCTCACCTCATAATCAGCTGCAGTCATTAATCACCTTTGACTCCCCTAAAGGCCATCAGTGACTCAGAGGGGGTAGTGTATCAAATACACACACACACACACACACGCACACACACACGCACACACACACACACACACACCTCTCGGTGGGCCCCTTGTTTCAGTGAGAGGTATGTGTCAAGGTAAGAAACCGTCTACCTTTCCCTGTTAAGCAAACACACCTACAGTACCTGCAACATACACCTCCATCTCTCACACTCATTAACCCTTTCAAAGGAAACCTGAGGGTCATACCGCTGTAAATCACTCAACGAGGTATGAACACACACATGGACAGACACACACACACTCACACACATACTCAAACAACTGTGGCTTTGTGCGAGGAATCTCTGTGATACTGTATCTTCAGTCACCATCGGCGACCAGGGGACAGACTGAGGAAGATCACAGGCAGGGTTTGGTGACAGAAACATAACAAAGTACCCATTTTTCTTTGTGAGGTCGAGTGTGTGTGTGTGTGTGAGAGACACATAATATAATAATAATAATATATCCCATTTAGCAGACGCTTTTGTCCAAAGCGACTTACAAGTCGGCTGGGGCCACTACTTTTACATATGGGTGGCCCTAGCGGGAATCGAACCCACGACGCTTGGCGTTGCAAGCGCCATGCTCTACCGACTGAGCCACTCAGCCTACACATATGTTTCCCATTCCAATAAAGCCCTTTGAATTTAATTTAATTGAGAGGGAGAGAGAGGGAGGTGGAGTTACAGGTATTCAAATGCATTTCATGATAATATGTTAATATGTTAGTTTTACTAATTTCTACATTGCAGAATAATTGTGAAGACATCAAAACTATGAAATAAAACATATGGAATCATGTAGTAACCAAAAAAGTGTTAAACATATCAAAATATATTTTATATTTGATTCTTCAAAGTAGAAACCCTTTGCCTTGATTGCACACTCTTGGCATTCTCTCAACCAGCGTCATGAGGTAGTCACCTGGAATACATTTCAATTAACAGTTGTGCCTTGTTAAAAATTAATTTGTGGATTTTCTTTCCTTCTTAATGTGTTTGAACCAATCAGTTGTGTTGTGACAAGGTAGGGGTGGTGTACAGAAGTCATCCCTTTTTTGTAAATGACAAAGTCCATATATTTAATTTTAACTTTATTTAACCAGGCAAGTCAGTTAAGAACAAATTCTTATTTTCAATGATGGCCTGGGAACAGTGGGTTAACTGCCTGTTCAGGGGCAGAATGACAGATTTGTACATTGTCAGCTCAGGGGTTTGAACTTGCAACCTTCTGGTTCCTAGTCCAACGCTCTAACCACTAGGCTACCCTGCCGCCCCGTGGCAAGAATAGCTCAAATAAGCAAAGAGAAATGACAGTCCATCATTGAAGGTAAGTCAATCTGGAAAATGTCAAGACTTTGAAAGTGTCACACCCTGATCTATTTCTATTTCATCTTTGTGCTTGTCTCGACTCCCCTCCAGGTGTCGTCCATCTTCCTCATTATCCCCAGTGTATTTATTCCTGTGTTCTCTGTTTGTCTGTTATCTTGTCTAGTCAGGTCTTACCAGCATGTTTTCCTCTCTCCCTGCTTTCTCAAGTTCTGTTTCCTAGTTTCCCCGGTTCTGACCATTCTGCCTGCCTTGACCCCGAGTCTGCCTGCCGTTCTGTACTTGCCTTACTCTGACCTGTTTACGAACCTCTGCCTGTCCTGACTCTGAGCCTGCCTGCCTGTTTGGGTCAATAAACATCTGTGACTCTAGCTGTCTGCATCTGGGTCTTATCCTGAGTTCTGTAGTCTCATAAACCATAAAGCTCTATAATGAAACTGGCTCTCATGAGAACTGCCACAGGAAAAGAAGACCCAGAGTTACTTCTGCTGCAGAGAATAATTTCATTAGAGTTACCAGCCTCAGAAATTGCAGCCCAAATAAATTATATAGAGAGTTCACGTGACAGACACATCTCCCGTTCAGAGGAGACTGTGTGAATCAGGTCTTCATGGTCGAATTGCTGCAAAGAAACCACTACTAATGAACACCAATGAGAGGAAGAGACTTGCCTGGGCCAAGAAACACAATCAATGGACATGAGACCGGTGGAAATTTGAGATTTTTGGTTCCAAATGCTATGTCTTTGTGAGACATAGAGAAGGTGAACAGACAATCTCGGCATGTGTGGTTCCCACCATGAAGCATGGAGGATGAGTTGTGATGGTGTGGGGCTGCTTTGCTTGTGACAAGGAAATGCCTCTCCAAACTGTCACCATTACGTTAGCATGTAACAGCTTGTAGCTGCACGTATCACGCTCTGAGCATGGAGGGAGAGAGAGAAAGGGAAAGGGAAAGGGGATAACTAGCCAGCTGTACAACTGAATGCCTTCAACTGAAATGCGTCTTCCGCATTTAACCCAACCCCTATGAATCTGACATCCACAGCGCCCTGGGAACAGTGGGTTAACTGCCTTGCTCAGGGGCAAAACAACAGGATTTATTTAGAATTCAAGTTACACTTAACCAGCATGGCTACCACAGCATTCTGCAGCGATACCCTATCCCACCTGGTTTACACTTAGTGGGATTTATTTAGAATTCAAGTTACACTTAACCAGCATGGCTACCACAGCATTCTGCAGCGATACGCCATCCCACCTGGTTTACACTTAGTGGGACTATCATTTGTTTTCAACAGTACAATGATCCAACACACTTCCAGGCTGTATAAGGGCTATTTTACCAAGAAGGAGAGTGATGGAGTGGTGCATCAGATGACCTGGCCTCCACAATAACCTGACCTCAACCCAATTGAGATGGTTTGGGATGAGTTGGACTGCAGCCAATAGGTGCTCAGCACATGTGGGAACCCCTTCAAGACCATTGGAAAAGCATTCCAGGTGAAGCTGGTTGAGAGAATTCCATGAGTGTGCGAAGCTGTCATCAAGGCAAAGGGTGGCTACTTTGAAGAATCTCAAATAAAACACATATTTGTTTAACACTTTTTCAGTTACTACATGATTCCATATGTTTTATTTAATAGTTTTGATGTCTTCACTATTACTCCACAATGTAGAAATGTGTAAAAATAAAGACAAACCCTTGAATGAGTAGGTGTTCTAAAACCTTTGACTGATACTGTATATCCACACACACACACACACGCACACGCACACACGCACGCACACGCACACACACACACACACACACACACACACGCACGCACGCACGCACGCACGCACGCACGCACGCACGCACGCACGCACGCACACACACACACACACACACACACACACGCACGCACGCACGCACGCACGCACGCACGCACGCACGCACGCACGCACGCACACACACACACACACACACACACACACACACACACACACACACACACACACACACACACATATATATATCACACACTCACTTGTATCAGTATACAGCCATTCACCGGTCAGTATGGCTAATGCAGTTTGCAGTTATGTAACAATGTAGATTAGTCCATGGAGGAATGTTCAAGTTAAATACTTAAAACCTACAACATGAATAACCACTACAACATGAAACGGATACATGTTGGTCTTGGCAAATTACATTTTTTACATGTAATGTTATGGGAAGTGCTGAGAACCCATTGATCCATCTGTATTATGGTCATGTTCAAGAGACATGAAACAGACTCAAACTTTTAATAACTGAGAATGTACCTGAACATGTACAATAACCTGACAACATACAAACATATTGCTGTTCAGAGTCGTAGCTAATTTTTCTATAAAAAACTAAAGAAATTGGTGTTCATTTTGGGTTCAGGTCGTTCCTTCCAGTTTTCTCCCTACTGAAGTCAAGCCTGCACTGTGAGAGGAGACCTTCATTCTTTCTGTTCAGTCCCATGCTCAGTCGCTCAGTCAATCAGTCAGTCCGTGGAATGATGATGTCACAGGGAGACACTTAGCGACTACGCAACGTTATGCTCGGCTAATCAGGGGTCAGAGGTCGGCGCTGTCTGTGTGTTCTTAACCTCTTTCCTTCCTGGAAACACTCAGAGCACTTTTTCCATCACCGCTTCCACTGGATTCCCCCAGGTCTGTAGGGGCTGGAGCTGTGACCCCTCTCTCTCTCTCTCTCTCTGCCCCCCACCCCACCCCTCTTGCTCTTGTTCCCCCTTCTCTCACACAAATGTATGTATCTTTCCAGTGGAATTCCGTCCTTTTAACTGACAACCAAGGAAATGCCTCTCCAAACTGTCACCATTACATTAGCATGTAACAGCTTGTAGCTGCACGTATCACGCTCTGAGCATGGAGGGAGAGAGAGAAAGGGAAAGGGAAAGGGGATAACTAGTCAGCTGTACAACTGAATGCCTTCAACTGAAATGCGTCTTCCGCATTTAACCCAACCCCTATGAATCTGACATCCACAGCGCCCTGGGAACAGTGGGTTAACTGCCTTGCTCAGGGGCAGAACAACAGGTTTTTACCTCGTCAGCTATGGGATTTGATCCAGCAACCTTTCGGTTACAGGCCCAAGGTAGGGGGGAGAGAGAGAGAGAGAGACTGTCTGGAACAATCAGTCTCCTAATTTCTACTGAACAGATTAGCAAGGCAACACTTTCACACGCTCTCTATTCACTAAAATACCAAAGCCCTGCTAGCCTGTTGATTTCACTCTCTGACACACAGAAGCTGACAGACAGATGCAAACAAAGATGGTGTAAGAAGAGTAGCTGCTGCATATGCAGTAGCTAATGGGAATCCTAATAAACTAAACTAAACTTAACACAAATGCAAAAAACACACCATGTTACACAATGTTACACAACCTCCACTACGCTGATCCTCAAATCAGGGCCCCACAAGGGTTTGTGCTCAGTCCCCTCCTGTACTCCCTGTTCACCCATAACTGCATGGCCACGCACGCCTCCAACTCAGTCATCAAGTTTGCAGACGAAACAACAGCGGTAGGAAAATAACATCTCCCTCAACGTCACAACGAAGGAGCTGATGGTGGACTTCAGGAAACAGCAGTGTCACGCCCTGGTCGAAATATATTATATTTATCTTCATTTATTTGGTCAGGCCAGGGTGTGACATGGGTTATTGTGGTGAGACATATGGAGAAAATTGCCGTCCCAAGGAAGAACTGGAGGCGGGGAAAGCAGAGAGGCGCTGGTATGAAGAGGCAGCAAGGCGACGCGGTTGGAAGCCCGAGAGTCAGCCCCAAAAATTTCTTGGGGGAGGCTCACAGGGAGTATGGCTACGCCAGGTAGGAGACCTGCGCAAACTTCCTGTGCTTACCGGGGGGCTAAAGAGACCGGGCAGGCACTGTGTTATGCTGTGGAGCGCACGGTGTCTCCAGTGCGGGTGCATAGCCCGGTGCGGTACATACCAGCTCCTCGTATTGGCCGGGCTAGAGTGGGCATCGAGCCAGGTAAAGTTGGGCAGGCTCGGTGCTCAAGATCTCCAGTACGCCTTCACGGTCTAGCCCATCCTGTGCCACCTCCACACACCAGCCCTCCGGTGGAAGCTCCCCGCACCAGGCTTCCTGTGCGTGTCCTCGGCCCAGTACCACCAGTTCCAGCACCACGCATCAGGCCTACAGTGCGCCTCGCCTCTCCAGCGCTACCGGAGCTTTTCTCCTCTCCTGCGCTGCCGGAGTCTCCCGTCTGTTTAGCGCAGCCAGAGCCTTCCTCCTCTCCTGCGCTGCCGGAGCCTCCCACCTGTTCAGCGCTACCGGAGCCTTTCTCCTCTCCTGCGCTGCCGGAGTCTCCCGCTTGTTTAGCGCAGCCAGAGTCTTCCTCCTCTACAGCGCTGCTGGAGTCTCCCGCCTGTTTAGCACAGCCCGAGCTGTCAGTCTGCATGGAGCAGCCAGAGCTGTCAGTCTGCATGGAGCAGCCAGAGCTGTCAGTCTACATGGAGCAGCCAGAGCTGTCAGTCTACATGGAGCAGCCAGAGCTGTCAGTCTACATGGAGCAGCCAGAGCTGTCAGTCTACATGGAGCAGCCAGAGCTGTCAGTCTACATGGAGCAGCCAGAGCTGTCAGTCTTCATGGAACAGCCAGAGCTGTCAGTCTGCATGGAGCAGCCGGAGCTGCCAGTCTGCATGGAGCTGTCAGTCTGCAAGGAGCTGTCAGTCTGCAAGGAGCTGTCAGTCTGCATGGAGCTGCCAGTCTGCATGGAGCAGCCAGAGCTATCAGTCTGCAAGAAGCCGCCAGAGCTGTCAGTCTACATGGAGCAGCCAGAGCCGCCAGTCAGCATGGAGCAGCAAGATCCGTCAGTCAGCCAGACTCTTCCAGATCTGCCAGTCAGCCAGACTCTTCCAGATCTGCCAGTCAGCCAGACTCTTCCAGATCCGCCAGTCAGCCAGACTCTTCCAGATCCGCCAGTCAGCCAGACTCTTCCAGATCTGCCAGTCAGCCAGACTCTTCCAGATCTGCCAGTCAACCAGACTCTTCCAGATGTGTCAACCAGCCAGGATCTGCCGGATCCAAATACCTGGCTGAGCTTCCTCTCAGTGCTGGGCTTCCTCTCAGTGCTGGGCTTCCTCTCAGTGCTGGGCTTCCTCTCAGTGCCGGGCTTCCTCTCAGTCCCGAGCTTCCTCTCAGTGCTGAGCTTCCCCTCAGTCCCGAGCTGCCTCTGCCCCGAGCTGCCCCTCTGTCCTGAGCTGCCCCTCTGTCCCCAGCTGCCCCTCAGTCCCGAGCTGCCCCTCTGTCCCGAGCTGCCCCTCAGTCCCGAGCTGCCCCTCTGTCCCGAGCTGCCCCTCAGTCCCGAGCTGCCCCTCAGTCCCGAGCTTCCCCTCAGTCCAGTGGGGTTCCGCGTGAGGACTACTAGGCCATGGTCGGCGGCGAGGGTGGACTATCCTAGGACGCGAGGAAGGGGGACTAAGACATTTATAGAGTGGGGTCCCGCGCCGGAGCCGGAGCCGCCACCATGGACAGACGCCCATCCGGACCCTCCCTATTGTTTTGAGGGGGGAGGTTCTGTCATGCCCTGGTCGAAATATATTATATTTATCTTCATTTACTTGGTCAGGCCAGGGTGTGACAAGGGTTATTGTGGTGTGTTTTTGTCTTGGGGTTTTGTGGGGTGTCTAGCATTTTGTGGGGTGTCTAGCATAGTCTATGGCTGCCTGAGGCGGTTCTCAATCAGAGTCAAGTGATTATCGTTGTCTCTGATTGGGAACCACATTTAGGCAGCCATATTCTGTGAGTGTTTTTGTGGGTGATTGTTCCTGTCTCTGTGTCTTCACCAGATAGGACTGTTTAGGTTTTCACGTTCCGTTTGTTGTTTTTGTATTGTTCGTGTTCTTTCATTTCTTCATTAACATTAAACATGTCTCAAAAATACCATGCTGCATTTTGGTCCGCTCCTCCCTTTGCTTAAGAAAGCCGTTACAAGCAGAGAGAGTACGCCCCTATTCACATTGACTGGACTGCAATGGAGAAGGTGAAAAGCTTCAAGTTCCTCTGTGTTCACATCACTGACAACCTGAAATGGTCCATTCAAACAGACAGTGTGGTGAAGAAGGCACAACAGCACCTCTTCAAACTCAGGAGGCTAAATACATTTGGCTTGGTCCCTAGTCTCTCACTTAGGGGCCACTGAGAGCCTCTCACTTAGGGGCCACTGAGAGCCTCCTGGCGTGCTGTATTAAAGCTCCGTACGGCAACTGCAACGTCCGCAACCGTAGGGCTCTCCAGAGTGCAATGTGATAAGCCCAACGCATCACCAGAATCACACTGCCTGCCCTCCAGGACATCTACAGCACCAGGTGTCACAGGAAGGCCAAGAAGATCATCAAGGACCTCAGCCACCAGAGCCACGGCCTGTTCACCCCGCTACCATCTAAGGGGGAGACAGGACAGGTCCAACAAAGCTGGGACCGAGAGAGTGAGAAACAGCTTCTATCTCCAGGCCATCAGACTGTTAAATAGTCACCATTAGCCGGCCTCCACCCACTACCCTGGTCTGAACTGTCAATGTTACTATCTGGCTACCACCCGGTGCTCTACCCTGCACCTTAGAGACTGCTGCCCTGTGTACATAGTCATTGAACACTGGTTACTTGAATAATGTTTACATAGTGTTTTACCCACTTTATATGTATATACTGTATTGTAGTCCAGGCTCATCCTACTGCTGTACACTTGTTCTATTCATATACTGTCCATACTGTCTCTGCATCATCATCACACAGTATATTTATATTATGGACTCTGAATTTGCTCCTAATATTTATATATTTCTTAATTCCTTTCTTTTTATTTTGGAGACTTGAGTGTATTGTTTTGTATTGTTTGGTTTTACTGCACTGTTGGAGCTAGAAACAGAAGCATTTCACTCCACCCACGATAACAGCTGCAAAACATGTGTACGCAACCAATAAAATGTGATTTGATTTTGATTTGATAGGGTGTGTCACACACACACACACACACACACACACACACACACACACACACACACACACACACACATTCTTTAGATTCTTCTATGGGGCAAACCAATTTAGTAAGTGTGTGTGTTCTGTCCTGTTTATAGAAATAGGACATGTTTCAGATACACTCAGATGAAACAGTGTTATAACTCAGACCACACAACTGCACAGAGCAGCTCGTTTGAAGATGCCCTGTGCTCAACACCATCCTCCATCTTTCCTGGTAACTACTGCTACTGATATCTGAAACATGTAAACCATTGTTATCTTCTGCAACGAGCATCAATCACACACTACACTTGACACAGACCAGATCACCCTTACTAAATGAGTTTACCCCATGAAAAAAATCTAAGGAATGTGCATTATGTGTGTTGATTGAGGTAGAGCAGGGGTGGAGGGAGAGTGAGAGAGAGAGAGAGAGAGAGAGAGAGAGAGAGAGAGAGAGATGGAAGAAAAACAGGCCTATAGATGGAATGCAAACAGTACAGAAATGTACCAAATATACCATTAATAGCCCTCATTGACAACTTTTTAGTCTTAATGTTCTCTTACAGGAATGACGGTGTGTATTTAGCCGTTTGGAACATAAACTTTATTTTTAACAACAATATAAGCCTTCATTATGGGGAAACACTGAAGCAATACAAACACACCCTAAGAACAAAAAAGGAACATCACATTAGAAATCAACTGGATAGAATTTAGAAATTCATAGACTCAAACCCCTTCTGGGAGAATTTGAATACATTAAATGAAAAACATTATGGTGAACTGGCTATCCAAAATGGTGATATGTGGAGAAATCCCTTTGCAAACCTCTCCAGCAATATAACAAAG
>NC_088234.1:64756605-64814608 GCF_036934945.1 Oncorhynchus masou masou
GTCCACAGATTTAGGGTTAGTGTTAGCAACCCTGAACAAGCAAACACAAACACAATGTTGGTCAGTTGCCATGGCTACTTCGCACAACGATGGCTACCTCTCACAGCTGAGTAAATACGAAGAGTGATAACTCACCAGGTCACATGAGGCTCTTTCTGTCTGTGTCCATCTGTCTGTCCATCCGTCCATCTGTTCATGTATCCATTGTTCAGTCCGTCACTACATCTGCGGGGGGACCAACAGCTCCGGCCCCCCCGCAGCTCCTCGCCCAAGCCTCTCCAGGTTCTCCTTTACCCAAATCCAGATAGCAGATGTTCTGAAAGAGCTGCAAAACCTGGACCCGTATAAATCAGCTGGGCTTGACAATCTGGACCCTCTATTTCTGAAACTATCCGCCGCCATTGTCGCAACCCCTATTACCAGCCTGTTCAACCTCTCTTTCATATCGTCTGAGATCCCCAAGGATTGGAAAGCTGCCGCAGTCATCCCCCTCTTCAAAGGGGGAGACACCCTGGACCCAAACTGTTACAGACCTATATCCATTCTGCCTTGCCTATCTAAGGTCTTCGAAAGCCAAGTCAACAAACAGGTCACTGACCATCTCGAATCCCACCGTACCTTCTCCGCTGTGCAATCTGGTTTCCAAGCCGGTCACGGGTGCACCTCAGCCACACTCAAGGTACTAAACGACATCATAACCGCCATCGATAAAAGACAGTACTGTGCAGCCGTCTTCATCGACCTGGCCAAGGCTTTCGACTCTGTCAATCACCATATTCTTATCGGCAGACTCAGTAGCCTCGGTTTTTCGGATGACTGCCTTGCCTGGTTCACCAATTACTTTGCAGACAGAGTTCAGTGTGTCAAATCGGAGGGCATGCTGTCCGGTCCTCTGGCAGTCTCTATGGGGGTGCCACAGGGTTCAATTCTCGGGCCGACTCTTTTCTCTGTATATATCAATGATGTTGCTCTTGCTGCGGGCGATTCCCTGATCCACCTCTACGCAGACGACACCATTCTATATGCTTTCGGCCCGTCATTGGACACTGTGCTATCTAACCTCCAAACGAGCTTCAATGCCATACAACACTCCTTCCGTGGCCTCCAACTGCTCTTAAACGCTAGTAAAACCAAATGCATGCTTTTCAACCGATCGCTGCCTGCACCCGCTTGCCCGACTAGCATCACCACACTGGATGGTTCCGACCTTGAATATGTGGACACCTATAAGTACCTAGGTGTCTGGCTAGACTGCAAACTCTCCTTCCAGACCCATATCAAACATCTCCAATCGAAAATCAAATCAAGAGTCGGCTTTCTATTCCGTAGCAAAGCCTCCTTCACTCACGCTGCCAAGCTTACCCTAGTAAAACTGACTATCCTACCGATCCTCGACTTCGGCGATGTCATCTACAAAATTGCTTCCAACACTCTTCTCAGCAAACTGGATGCAGTTTATCACAGTGCCATCCGTTTTGTCACTAAAGCACCTTATACTACCCACCACTGCGACTTGTATGCTCTAGTCGGCTGGCCCTCGCTACATATTCGTCGCAAGACCCACTGGCTCCAGGTCGTCTACAAGGCCATGCTAGGTAAAGCTCCACCTTATCTCAGTTCACTGGTCACGATGGCAACACCCATCCGTAGCACGCGCTCCAGCAGGTGTATCTCACTGATCATCCCTAAAGCCAACACCTCATTCGGCCGCCTTTCGTTCCAGTACTCTGCTGCCTGTGACTGGAACGAATTGCAAAAATCGCTGAAGTTGGAGACCTTTATCTCCCTCACCAACTTCAAACATCAGCTATCTGAGCAGCTAACCGATCGCTGCAGCTGTACATAATCTATTGGTAAATAGCCCACCCATTTTCACCTACCTCATCCCCACAGTTTTTATTTATTTACTTTTCTGCTCTTTTGCACACCAATATCTCTACCTGTACATGACCATTTATCAATCCAGTGTTAATCTGCAATATTGTAATTATTCGCCTACCTCCTCATGCCTTTTGCACACACTGTATATAGACTCCCCTTTTTTTTCTACTGTTTTATTGACTTGTTAATTGTTTACTCCATGTGTAACTCTGTGTTGTCTGTTCACACTGCTATGCTTTATCTTGGCCAGGTCGCAGTTGTAAATGAGAACTTGTTCTCAACTAGCCTACCTGGTTAAATAAAGGTGAAATAAAAAAAATAAAAAAATAAACATCTGTCCGTCTGTTCATGTATCCATTGTTCAGTCCGTCACTACATCTGTCCGTCTTCCTGCCTGTCCATCCATCCATCTACCCCTCCGTCTGTCTGTCAACTAATCTCTGTGCAGGAACATCAATAGACCACAGTTTGATGACAGGCCTATGGTGGTGTTATCATGCACACACATTAAAGTGTTGTACACTGTGGGTCAGGACCACATGTTTTAGTTGTAGTCATAAAGGTATTAAGATGTTTTAGTTGAGGTCATAAAGGTAATAACATGTTTTAGTTGTAGTCATAGAGGTAATAACATGTTTTAGTTGTAGTCATAGAGGTATTAACATGTTTTAGTTGAGGTCATAAAGGTAATAACATGTTTTGGTTGTAGTCATAGAGGTATTAACATGTTTTAGTTGTAGTCATAGAGGTAATAACATGTTTTAGTTGTAGTCATAAAGGTAATAACATGTTTTGGTTGTAGTCATAGAGGTATTAACATGTTTTAGTTGTAGTCATAGAGGTAATAACATGTTTTAGTTTTAGTCATAAAGGTAATAACATGTTTTAGTTGTAGTCATAAAGGTAATAACATGTTTTAGTTGTAGTCATAAAGGTAATAACATGTTTTAGTTGTAGTCATAGAGGTATTAACATGTTTTAGTTGTAGTCATAGAGGTAATAACATGTTTTAGTTGTAGTCATAGAGGTAATAACATGTTTTAGTTGTAGTCATAGAGGTATTAACATGTTTTAGTTGAGGTCATAAAGGTAATAACATGTTTTAGTTGTAGTCATAAAGGTAATAACATGTTTTAGTTGTAGTCATAGAGGTAATAACATGTTTTAGTTGTAGTCATAGAGGTATTAACATGTTTTAGTTGTAGACATAAAGGTAATAACATGTTTTAGTTGTAGTCATAGAGGTATTAACATGTTTTAGTTGAGGTCATAAAGGTAATAACATGTTTTGGTTGTAGTCATAGAGGTATTAACATGTTTTAGTTGTAGTCATAGAGGTAATAACATGTTTTAGTTGTAGTCATAAAGGTAATAACATGTTTTGGTTGTAGTCATAGAGGTATTAATATGTTTTAGTTGTAGTCATAGAGGTAATAACATGTTTTAGTTGTAGTCATAAAGGTAATAACATGTTTTAGTTGTAGTCATAAAGGTAATAACATGTTTTAGTTGTAGTCATAAAGGTAATAACATGTTTTAGTTGTAGTCATAGAGGTAATAACATGTTTTAGTTGTAGTCATAGAGGTAATAACATGTTTTAGTTGTAGTCATAGAGGTAATAACATGTTTTAGTTGTAGACATAAAGGTAATAACATGTTTTAGTTGTAGTCATAGAGGTATTAACATGTTTTAGTTGAGGTCATAAAGGTAATAACATGTTTTGGTTGTAGTCATAGAGGTATTAACATGTTTTAGTTGTAGTCATAGAGGTAATAACATGTTTTAGTTGTAGTCATAAAGGTAATAACATGTTTTGGTTGTAGTCATAGAGGTATTAATATGTTTTAGTTGTAGTCATAGAGGTAATAACATGTTTTAGTTGTAGTCTTAAAAGGTAATAACATGTTTTAGTTGTAGTCATAAAGGTAATAACATGTTTTAGTTGTAGTCATAAAGGTAATAACATGTTTTAGTTGTAGTCATAGAGGTAATAACATGTTTTAGTTGTAGTCATAGAGGTAATAACATGTTTTAGTTGTAGTCATAGAGGTAATAACATGTTTTAGTTGTAGTCATAGAGGTAATAACATGTTTTAGTTGTAGTCATAGAGGTATTAACATGTTTTAGTTGTAGACATAAAGGTAATAACATGTTTTAGTTGTAGTCATAAAGGTAAAAACATGTTTTAGTTGTAGTCATAGAGGTAATAACATGTTTTAGTTGTAGTCATAAAGGTAATAACATGTTTTAGTTGTAGTCATAAAGGTAATAACATGTTTTAGTTGTAGTCATAGAGGTAATAACATGTTTTAGTTGTAGTCATAGAGGTAATAACATGTTTTAGTTGTAGTCATAAAGGTAATAACATGTTTTAGTTGTAGTCATAAAGGTAATAACATGTTTTAGTTGTAGCCATAAAGGTAATAACATGTTTTAGTTGTAGTCATAGAGGTAATAACATGTTTTAGTTGTAGTCATAAAGGTAATAACATGTTTTAGTTGTAGGCATAGAGGTAATAACATGTTTTAGTCGTAGTCATAAAGGTAATAACATGTTTTAGTTGAGGTCATAAAGGTAATAACATGTTTTAGTTGTAGTCATAGAGGTAATAACATGTTTTAGTTGTAGTCATAGAGGTATTAACATGTTTCAGTTGTAGTCATAAAGGTAATAACATGTTTTGGTTGTAGTCATAAAGGTAATAACATGTTTTAGTTGTAGTCATAGAGGTAATAACATGTTTTAGTTGAGGTCATAAAGGTAATAACATGTTTTAGTTGAGGTCATAAAGGTAATAACATGTTTTAGTTGTAGTCATAGAGGTATTAACATGTTTTAGTTGAGGTCATAAAGGTAATAACATGTTTTGGTTGTAGTCATAGAGGTATTAACATGTTTTAGTTGTAGTCATAGAGGTAATAACATGTTTTAGTTGTAGTCATAAAGGTAATAACATGTTTTGGTTGTAGTCATAGAGGTATTAACATGTTTTAGTTGTAGTCATAGAGGTAATAACATGTTTTAGTTGTAGTCATAAAGGTAATAACATGTTTTAGTTGTAGTCATAAAGGTAATAACATGTTTTAGTTGTAGTCATAAAGGTAATAACATGTTTTAGTTGTAGTCATAGAGGTATTAACATGTTTTAGTTGTAGTCATAGAGGTAATAACATGTTTTAGTTGTAGTCATAAAGGTAATAACATGTTTTGGTTGTAGTCATAGAGGTATTAACATGTTTTAGTTCTAGTCATAGAGGTAATAACATGTTTTAGTTGTAGTCATAAAGGTAATAACATGTTTTAGTTGTAGTCATAAAGGTAATAACATGTTTTAGTTGTAGTCATAAAGGTAATAACATGTTTTAGTTGTAGTCATAGAGGTATTAACATGTTTTAGTTGTAGTCATAGAGGTAATAACATGTTTTAGTTGTAGTCATAGAGGTAATAACATGTTTTAGTTGTAGTCATAGAGGTAATAACATGTTTTAGTTGTACTCATAAAGGTAATAACATGTTTTAGTTGAGGTCATAAAGGTAATAACATGTTTTAGTTGTAGTCATAGAGGTATTAACATGTTTTAGTTGAGGTCATAAAGGTAATAACATGTTTTAGTTGTAGTCATAAAGGTAATAACATGTTTTAGTTGTAGTCATAGAGGTAATAACATGTTTTAGTTGTAGTCATAGAGGTAATAACATGTTTTAGTTGTAGTCATAGAGGTAATAACATGTTTTAGTTGTAGTCATAGAGGTATTAACATGTTTTAGTTGTAGACATAAAGGTAATAACATGTTTTAGTTGTAGTCATAGAGGTATTAACATGTTTTAGTTGAGGTCATAAAGGTAATAACATGTTTTGGTTGTAGTCATAGAGGTATTAACATGTTTTAGTTGTAGTCATAGAGGTAATAACATGTTTTAGTTGTAGTCATAAAGGTAATAACATATTTTGGTTGTAGTCATAGAGGTATTAATATGTTTTAGTTGTAGTCATAGAGGTAATAACATGTTTTAGTTGTAGTCATAAAGGTAATAACATGTTTTAGTTGTAGTCATAAAGGTAATAACATGTTTTAGTTGTAGTCATAAAGGTAATAACATGTTTTAGTTGTAGTCATAGAGGTAATAACATGTTTTAGTTGTAGTCATAGAGGTAATAACATGTTTTAGTTGTAGTCATAGAGGTAATAACATGTTTTAGTTGTACTCATAAAGGTAATAACATGTTTTAGTTGAGGTCATAAAGGTAATAACATGTTTTAGTTGTAGTCATAGAAGTATTAACATGTTTTAGTTGAGGTCATAAAGGTAATAACATGTTTTAGTTGTAGTCATAAAGGTAATAACATGTTTTAGTTGTAGTCATAGAGGTAATAACATGTTTTAGTTGTAGTCATAGAGGTAATAACATGTTTTAGTTGTAGTCATAGAGGTAATAACATGTTTTAGTTGTAGTCATAGAGGTATTAACATGTTTTAGTTGTAGACATAAAGGTAATAACATGTTTTAGTTGTAGTCATAAAGGTAAAAACATGTTTTAGTTGTAGTCATAGAGGTAATAACATGTTTTAGTTGTAGTCATAAAGGTAATAACATGTTTTAGTTGTAGTCATAAAGGTAATAACATGTTTTAGTTGTAGTCATAGAGGTAATAACATGTTTTAGTTGTAGTCATAGAGGTAATAACATGTTTTAGTTGTAGTCATAAAGGTAATAACATGTTTTAGTTGTAGTCATAAAGGTAATAACATGTTTTAGTTGTAGCCATAAAGGTAATAACATGTTTTAGTTGTAGTCATAGAGGTAATAACATGTTTTAGTTGTAGTCATAAAGGTAATAACATGTTTTAGTTGTAGTCATAGAGGTAATAACATGTTTTAGTTGTAGTCATAGAGGTAATAACATGTTTTAGTTGAGGTCATAAAGGTAATAACATGTTTTAGTTGAGGTCATAAAGGTAATAACATGTTTTAGTTGTAGTCATAGAGGTATTAACATGTTTTAGTTGAGGTCATAAAGGTAATAACATGTTTTGGTTGTAGTCATAGAGGTATTAACATGTTTTAGTTGTAGTCATAGAGGTAATAACATGTTTTAGTTGTAGTCATAAAGGTAATAACATGTTTTGGTTGTAGTCATAGAGGTATTAACATGTTTTAGTTGTAGTCATAGAGGTAATAACATGTTTTAGTTGTAGTCATAAAGGTAATAACATGTTTTAGTTGTAGTCATAAAGGTAATAACATGTTTTAGTTGTAGTCATAAAGGTAATAACATGTTTTAGTTGTAGTCATAGAGGTATTAACATGTTTTAGTTGTAGTCATAGAGGTAATAACATGTTTTAGTTGTAGTCATAGAGGTAATAACATGTTTTAGTTGTAGTCATAGAGGTAATAACATGTTTTACTTGTACTCATAAAGGTAATAACATGTTTTAGTTGAGGTCATAAAGGTAATAACATGTTTTAGTTGTAGTCATAGAGGTATTAACATGTTTTAGTTGAGGTCATAAAGGTAATAACATGTTTTAGTTGTAGTCATAAAGGTAATAACATGTTTTAGTTGTAGTCATAGAGGTAATAACATGTTTTAGTTGTAGTCATAGAGGTAATAACATGTTTTAGTTGTAGTCATAGAGGTAATAACATGTTTTAGTTGTAGTCATAGAGGTATTAACATGTTTTAGTTGTAGACATAAAGGTAATAACATGTTTTAGTTGTAGTCATAAAGGTAAAAACATGTTTTAGTTGTAGTCATAGAGGTAATAACATGTTTTAGTTGTAGTCATAGAGGTAATAACATGTTTTAGTTGTAGTCATAAAGGTAATAACATGTTTTAGTTGTAGTCATAGAGGTATTAACATGTTTTAGTTGTAGTCATAGAGGTAATAACATGTTTTAGTTGTAGTCATAAAGGTAATAACATGTTTTAGTTGTAGTCATAGAGGTAATAACATGTTTTAGTTGTAGTCATAGAGGTAATAACATGTTTTAGTTGTAGTCATAGAGGTAATAACATGTTTTAGTTGTAGTCATAAAGGTAATAACATGTTTTAGTTGTAGTCATAAAGGTAATAACAAGTTTTAGTTGTAGTCATAGAGGTAATAACATGTTTTAGTTGTAGTCATAGACGTAATAACATGTTTTAGTTGTAGTCATAAAGGTAATAACATGTTTTAGTTGTAGGCATAGAGGTAATAACATGTTTTAGTTGTAGTCATAGAGGTAATAACATGTTTTAGTTGAGGTCATAAAGGTAATAACATGTTTTAGTCGTAGTCATAAAGGTAATAACATGTTTTAGTTGTAGTCATAGAGTTAATAACATGTTTTAGTTGTAGTCATAGAGGTAATAACATGTTTTAGTTGAGGTCATAAAGGTAATAACATGTTTTAGTTGTAGTCATAGAGGTAATAACATGTTTTAGTTGTAGTCATAAAGGTAATAACATGTTTTAGTTGTACTCATAAAGGTAATAACATGTTTTAGTCGTACTCATAAAGGTAATACTTTTTAAATCTGACTGACACACACACATACACACACAAATACACAAACGCACACACACACAGACACACACACTCACACAGAACACACACACAGGTTGTTTAGTCTGCATCTTCTAAATCCTGTCTGAGATGGGTAATGTCACTGTAGTTAAACACGGAGGAGATGCCTTGGGCTTCCTCCACCACTGCCCAGTCACTGTAAACACACTGTGTCAGGTAATGACTGATTATAATGCATCTAAACAGGACATACACACACACACAAGCATAGGACACACATTTGGCATACACACACACAGGACACACAGGACACACACATACACACGACGTTCACACAGGATTTGATTTGAGTTGTCACACACAAACAGAAAGAGCAGGACAGACCGTCTAAAATAATCCCTTTCACTCTTCTCCCAGGCTCTAACTCACAACTTTCAGAATCGTTACACATCACAGAGCGGCTTCAATGTTACTGACTTAGAAAAGTCCAGACACTTTCTGGATCTAAGGGACAGTACTTATGAGAAAGGTCTAAGGAAAACACACCACACAAGCTAAAACAATCTGGGCCCGGTTTCCCAAAAGGCTAAGTTCAAACCGGGTCCTGGCCAGTTCATAAGAAGAGACAAACCGGGCCCTGGCCAGTTCATACGAGGAGACAAACTGGACCCTGGCCAGTTCATAAGAGGAGACAAACCGGGCCCTGGCCAGTTCATAAGAGGAGACAAACCGGGCCCTGGCCAGTTCATAAGAGGAGACAAACCGGGCCCTGGCCAGTTCATAAGAGGAGACAAACCGGGCCCTGGCCAGTTCATAAGAGGAGACAAACCGGGCCCTGGCCAGTTCAAAAGAGGAGAAAAACCGAGCCCTGGCCAGTTCATAAGAGGAGACAAACCGGATCCTGGCCAATTCATAAGAGGAGACAAACCGGGCCCTGGCCGGTTTAAATGAGGCGACAAACCTGGCTCGAATCCCCGAGCTGACAAGGTAAAAATGTTTCGTTCTACCCCTGAACAAGGCACTGTTCCTAGGCCTTCATTGAAAATAAGAATTTGTTCTTATTAACTGACTTGTCTAGTATAAATATAAATACGAGTAGACAAACCGGGCCCTGGCCAGTTCATAAGAGGAGACAAATGGAAATAAAAGGCTGGCGAGAGACATGAGCAGAGTAATGTCTGAGTAGAGAGGTAGTGAACATACCTTGTCGGAGTTACAGTACAATAGCCTGAACACACACATGTACACACACACACACATGTACTGTACACACACACACGTGATCTATTGATCTATTGGGCTCATACGTCACCCTGCTCTGGTCATCCAGGTATTGGTCGGACAGTGTGCTGTTTGAGTGGGAAGTACTGGTGGCCCACTTTGGCCAAGGATGTGAGGTTTATGTTTCCTCCTGCTCGGTGTGCGCCCAGTGTAAGGCTCCCAGGCACCTGCCCAGAGGTAAGTTACAACCCTTAGTTCCACAACGGCCTTGGTCGCACCTGTCAGTGGATTTCCTTACCGATCTTCCTCCCTCACAGGGTAACAACACGATCCTGGTTGTTGTGGATCGTTTCTCTCCTGCCATCTCCTCCCTCTGCCCGGTCTCCCTACGGCCCTACAGACTGTGGAAGCCTTGTTTACGCACGTCTTCCGGCAATACGGGGTTCCTGAGGATATAGTGTGTGATCGGGGTCCCCAGTTCACTTGGAGGATCTGGAGGCCGTTCATGGAACGTCTGGGGGTCTCGATCAGCCTTACCTCAGGTTTTCACCCCGAAAGTAACGGACAGGTGGAGAGAGTGAACCAGGATGTGGGTAGGTATCTGAGGTCTTATTGCCAGGACCAGCCGGGGGAGTGGGCGGTGTTCGTGCCCTGGGCAGAGAACTGCCCAGAACTCGTTTCGCCACTCCTCCACTAACCTCTCCCCCTTCCAGTGCGTACTGGGGTATCAGCCGGTTCTGGCTCCTTGGCATCAGAGACAGACCGAGGCTCCTGCGGTGGACGACTGGTGGACCGGGTCTGGCTCTCGACCCGAAACCTGCCCATCCGCCTGCTCTGCTGGAAGCTGGGTCCTCGGTTTGTGGGACCATTTAAAGTCCTGAGGAGACTGAACAAGGTGTGTTACAGGTTACAGCTCCCCCCCGAATACTGTATTAACACCTCGTTCCATGTGTGTCTCCTCAGGCCAGTGGTGGCTGGTCCGCTCCAGGAGTCTGAGCTGCGGAAGGTTCCTCCGCCCCCTTTGGACATCGAGGGGGCCCCGGTGTACGCCGTTTGCTCCATACTGGATTCGAGGCATCGGGCGAGGGGCCTTCAGTACCTCGTGGATTGGGAGGCGTACGGTTCGGAGGAGAGATGCTGGGTTCCAGTGGAGGACGTGTTGGACCCTTCAATGCTGCGGGAATTCCACCGTCCCCGTCTGGATCGCCCTGCACCTCGCCCTCCGGGTCGTCCCGGAGGCCGGTGTCTATCACGACTTCCGCCGAAGTCAGTTCCTCTCCTTGTTCGGGCGGCGTTCGGCGGTCGACTTCACCGGTCTTCTAGCCATTGCCGATCCACTTTTAATTTTCCATTTGTTTTGTCTTGTTTTCCCGCACACCCTCTGTTCCCCCCCATGTCTGTATGTGGAATTGTTTGTTGTTATGTGTATGTGTGCATCAGACTGGTTTGCACCAGGTTATGTCAACCTGTATTTGTTTATTGTTCTTAGTGCTGTGTGTCTGTTCGCCGTAATAAAGGGCTCCGTTTTCTACCCAATTCTGCTCTCCTGCACCTGACTTCCCTGCAGCCAGTTGAGCATACCATACAACTTTTAGACTTTTACTCAAGTAGAATTTTACTCGGTGACTTTCACTTTCTATTAAGGTATCTATACTTTTACTCAAGTATGACAATTGGGTATTTTTTCTACCACTGGCATGAACACACACATTTAGGTGCATGCTATGCATGAACCCACACATTTAGGGTCATGCGATGCATGAACCCACACATTTAGGTGCATGCTATGCATGAACCCACACATTTAGGTGCATGCTATGCGGCGGCAGGGTAGCCTACTGGTTAGAGTGTTGGACTAGTAACCGGAAAGTTGCGAGTTTAAACCCCCGTTCAAACCCCGAGCTGACAAGGTACAAATCTGTCGTTCTGCCCCTGAACAGGCAGTTAAACCACTGTTCCCAGGCTGTCATTGAAAATAAGCATTTGTTCTTAACTGACTTGCCTGGTTAAATAAAGGTAAAATAAAAAAATGAACCCACACATTTAGGTGCATGCTATGCATGAACCCACACATTCAGGTGCATGCTATGCATGAACCCACACATTCAGGTGCATGCTATGCATGAACCCACACATTCAGGTGCATGCTATGCATGAACCCACACATTCAGGTGCATGCTATGCATGAACCCACACATTTAGGTGCATGCTATGCATGAACCCACACATTCAGGTGCATGCTATGCATGAACCCACACATTCAGGTGCATGCTATGCATGAACACACACATTCAGGTGCATGCGATGCATGAACACACACATTTAGGTGCACGCTATGCATGAACACACACATTCAGGTGCACGCTATGCATGAACCCACACATTTAGGTGCATGCTATGCATGAACCCACACATTCAGGTGCATGCTATGCATGAACCCACACATTCAGGTGCATGCTATGCATGAACACACACATTCAGGTGCATGCTATGCATGAACCCACACATTCAGGTGCATGCTATGCATGAACACACACATTTAGGTGCACGCTATGCATGAACACACACATTCAGGTGCACGCTATGCATGAACCCACACATTTAGGTGCATGCTATGCATGAACACACACATGTAGGTGCACGCTATGCATGAACACACACATTCAGGTGCACGCTATGCATGAACCCACACATTTAGGTGCATGCTATGCATGAACCCACACATTTAGGTGCATGCTATGCATGAACCCACACATTCAGGTGCATGCTATGCATGAACCCACACATTCAGGTGCATGCTATGCATGAATCCACACATTCAGGTGCATGCTATGCATGAACACACACATTCAGGTGCATGCTATGCATGAACCCACACATTTAGGTGCACGCTATGCATGAACACACACATTTAGGTGCACGCTATGCATGAACACACACATTTAGGTGCATGCTATGCATGAACCCACACATTTAGGTGCACGCTATGCGGCGGCAGGGTAGCCAAGTGGTTAGAGTGTTGGACTAGTAACCGGAAGGTTGCGAGTTTAAACCCCCGTTCAAACCCCCGAGCTGACAAGGTACAAATCTGTCGTTCTGCCCCTGACCAGGCAGTTAACCCACTGTTCCCAGGCTGTCATTGAAAATAAGCATTTGTTCTTAACTGACTTATGCATGAACCGCTATGCATGAACCCACACATTTAGGAGCATGCTATGCATGAACCCACACATTTAGGTGCACGCTATGCATGAATACACGAAAAAACAAACAGCAGGGCTTGACGTTCACCTTTTTAATTTTTTTAATGTTTACTTTTCCAAAAGCTCAAGTCCTCTGACCCACCAAAAGAAAAGGTCTGTAACACCAGGGCCAAAAAGGTGACTGGAAATTGGATGTATGATGCAAGGAACCACTTTACAAAAAAAATATATATATTATTATATATGGGGTGGCAGGTTAGAGCGTTGGGCCAATAACCGAAAGGTTGCTAGATCGAAATCCCCGAGCTGACAAGGTCAAAATCTGTCGTTCTGCCCCTGAACAAGGCAGTTAACCCACTGTTCCTAGGCAGTCATAGTGAATAGGAATATGTTCTTAAAACTGACTTGCCTAGTTAAATAAAACATTTAAATAATAATGATAATTATGACCATACAGAGAACGGTAGAGAATGTAGGCTACCTTCTGCATATTGGCTTCTTCCTGTTAAAGCCTCAAAATAAAACACTGCCCCTTTAAGACATAAAACTATTTTCCTTATTCAATTTTCAAAAATGCTTGGTTTGCTCTGGGTTCGTACACATTTTGACAGATGGAATTTCATGACTTCTCCATGACTTTTGACCAAAATTCCAGGTCTCTACGTTCAGATTTCATGGGAGATCTATTGACATCATGGGAGCTATTTTGTCAATTAGGCTATTCGAAGAATTATCTTTACAAATTACATGGCCAATATTGTATTGAGGGGAATCCCAGCTTTCCAAAGGTGACAGATTTATTTCTCAACTCCCAATATTGAGTGCTTGAGAGATGATTTTACCGGAGTATGACTCATTGAGTGTCGGCGTTACGAAACCAAACCTTTGGCTTTTGTTCCATTCACTTCAGCTAGAGGTCCTAGGCCTAGTGACAGGGTCTGTAATCTGAATGAACGTGTGCATTTATGTGAGAAACCAGTGTGGGCGCCTAAGTATTGAATGTGCCTGTGCCCAGGGGACAGCATCTTACCGAGTTCAGGGCCAGCTCTGTCTCGTCCAATCGGATTATTACTCTTTGTAAACTGAGACACTGACTCACTATCACCTTCATTGGCAGCACCTGATGTGCTAATCAACCAGACTCGGCAGCTGGACATGGTTGTTGCTGCCCCCTGGGGGATGGAGTGTGTCTGTCTATGTCCTAAAACTAACCTGGCCCCCATATAACTGTCGGCCATTTGAGGTTACTCACAAGTGCCAGTGGATAGGTTTTATGTCATAGGACTTGCCAATGACATTAATACATGCAATTGCAAAATAGTTAACTACCGGAGATAGTGTAACCAGACTGGCTACACGATATGTTTTGAATTGGCTATCTACAGTAGTTAGTTTGTTTTACAGGCTACCTGCTGCTCCAATGTCTCTATCTGTCATAGGGCAAAGGGCCCCTCACACTGGTCCACCATTCACACAGCAGGGCTTTTCATGACCATGTGAACCCTGTTAGCTGACCAAAAATTAGCTAGAACTTGGCAACTAACTCACTTAATAATAACAAGTAATATCAACAAATATGAACATGCGGCTGCAAGTGTCTCTGTGCTTTGGACTCGAAAGGGCATCTCGTGATGCCCTCTGTAGAGGTTAGGAGAACAGTGCGCAACACATCGCCCTCGGAGGACACTGAACCAATTCTGATGGGAGTAATTGTTTGATATTGTGATTTGTGTGTGACTTAAATCTACATTCTGCTTATTTTATTTTACTTGTCCCAGACACGTGTTAGTGTGGAGAGCCCTGCACACATGGGGCATATGCACAGGCACACGATGCAGACACACACACAGATTTTTTAGGCAAGTAATGAACCAATTTGTTCTCTGGTCTCCATTTTTCCACACAGATTTGGAGACTGCAGCTCTGGGCCCTGATCATAGGTAGTGCACTATAAAGGGAATAGGGCACCATTTGCAATGCAGACAATTGTCTGTATAATACCCTGCAGTAAATATAACTAGGTTTTCCTCTCTAGATCCCTGTTTGAGTTGGCCTCACTAAATCACATGTATAATCTCATGATTAATGGCACGCAGCGCATTGAATGGAAATAAAACATGTAGTTAATTTGCATTCTTGCAGGGAAATACGGGAATATTGCCCAGTGCTTTGGTTCCAGACCTGGCTTCAAACACTATTTGAAATTATTTCAAATACTTTATCTGGGCTTGATTGAGCTTGCCTGACACCATATAACCAATAGACTAGTCACCAGAAGTGCAAACCCCTCGCATCTGTCACTCCAGTCCATGCAGACCAGAGTAAATAGTATTTACATCCAGTTCAACATGTTTGGTTCAATTTGGGCCGAGATCAAGTGTATCTGATGATTTATGCATAATATACACACTGGATGGTGCCCACATTGATTGTGTCCGCACTTACAAATATCTGGGTATTTTGATTGACAGAAAACTATTTTCCAAAAATTAATATTGATGAGTTAGTTAAGAATTCAAATGGGCTTCCTTTAGAGGAATAAGTCATTTTGTTTCAGTTGACGTTCATTCGGGCTTTAGACTACAGTGATATCGTCTATATGAATGCAGCTGCCACTGTATTGAAGCCATTGGATGCAGTTTATCTTAGTGTACTATGCTTTATTACAGGCAATAAGTACAGTACACAAAAAGTAGTCTTGCCCTATCTGACATTTCTTCTCTTTTTGTTTATAAAGCCATTGTGTGCAACCTTCCTCCATACCTTACTTAATGGTTAAATTACAGACAAACAGGTCATCGGACCAGATCACAGGGGTGAATCCCTTCAGTCTCCACTGAGTTAGATGGTCTGTCTCTACTGAGTTAGATGGTATGTCTCCTCTGAGTTAGATGGATCAGTCTCCACTGAGTTAGATGGTCTGTCTCTACTGAGTTAGATGGTATGTCTCCTCTGAGTTAGATGGATCAGTCTCCACTGAGTTAGATGGTCTGTCTCCTCTGAGTTAGATGGTCTGTCTCCTCTGAGTTAGATGGATCTGTCTCCACTGAGTTAGATGGATCTGTCTCTACTGAGTTAGATGGATCTGTCTCTACTGAGTTAGATAGATCTATCTCCACTGAGTTAGATGGATCAGTCTCCACTGAGTTAGATAGATCTATCTCCACTGAGTTAGATAGATCTATCTCCACTGAGTTAGATGGATCAGTCTCCACTGAGTTAGATGGTCTGTCTCCTCTGAGTTAGATGGATCTGTCTCCTCTGAGTTAGATGGTCTGTCTCCTCTGAGTTAGATGGATCAGTCTCCACTGAGTTAGATGGTCTGTCTCCTCTGAGTTAGATGGTCTGTCTCCTCTGAGTTAGATGGATCTGTCTCCACTGAGTTAGATGGATCAGTCTCCACTGAGTTAGATGGTCTGTCTCCTCTGAGTTAGATAGATCTGTCTCTACTGAGTTAGATGGTATGTCTCCTCTGAGTTAGATGGATCAGTCTCCACTGAGTTAGATGGTCTGTCTCCTCTGAGTTAGATGGTCTGTCTCCTCTGAGTTAGATGGATCTGTCTCCACTGAGTTAGATGGATCTGTCTCCACTGAGTTAGATGGATCAGTCTCCACTGAGTTAGATGGTCTGTCTCCTCTGAGTTAGATAGATCTGTCTCTACTGAGTTAGATGGTATGTCTCCTCTGAGTTAGATGGATCAGTCTCCACTGAGTTAGATGGTCTGTCTCCTCTGAGTTAGATGGTCTGTCTCCTCTGAGTTAGATGGATCTGTCTCCACTGAGTTAGATGGATCTGTCTCCACTGAGTTAGATGGTCTGTCTCCTCTGAATTAGATGGATCTGTCTCCACTGAGTTAGATGGATATGTCTCCTCTGAGTTAGATGGATCAGTCTCCACTGAGTTAGATGGATCAGTCTCCACTGAGTTAGATGGATCTGTCTCCACTGAGTTAGATGGTCTGTCTCCTCTGAGTTAGATGGATCAGTCTCCACTGAGTTAGATGGTCTGTCTCCTCTGAGTTAGATGGATCAGTCTCCACTGAGTTAGATGGTCTGTCTCCTCTGAGTTAGATGGATCTGTCTCCACTGAGTTAGATGGATCAGTCTCCACTGAGTTAGATGGTCTGTCTCCTCTGAGTTAGATGGTCTGTCTCCTCTGAGTTAGATGGATCAGTCTCCACTGAGTTATATGGTATGTCTCCTCTGAGTTAGATGGATCAGTCTCCACTGAGTTAGATGGATCTGTCTCCACTGAGTTAGATGGTCTGTCTCCTCTGAGTTAGATGGATCAGTCTCCACTGAGTTAGATGGATCTGTCTCCACTGAGTTAGATGGATCTGTCTCCTCTGAGTTAGATGGATCAGTCTCCACTGAGTTAGATGGATCAGTCTCCACTGAGTTAGATGGTCTGTCTCCTCTGAGTTAGATGGTCTGTCTCCTCTGAGTTAGATGGATCAGTCTCCACTGAGTTATATGGTATGTCTCCTCTGAGTTAGATGGATCAGTCTCCACTGAGTTAGATGGATCTGTCTCCACTGAGTTAGATGGTCTGTCTCCTCTGAGTTAGATGGATCAGTCTCCACTGAGTTAGATGGATCTGTCTCCACTGAGTTAGATGGATCTGTCTCCTCTGAGTTAGATGGATCAGTCTCCACTGAGTTAGATGGATCTGTCTCCACTGAGTTAGATGGATATGTCTCCTCTGAGTTAGATGGTCTGACTCCTCTGAGTTAGATGGATCAGTCTCCACTGAGTTAGATGGATCAGTCTCCACTGAGTTCGGTGGATCTGTCTCCTCTGAGTTAGATAGATCTGCATTTCGGTTTTTTGGAACTTGCTTGTGGAATGATTTCCACAACTCTCTAAAATTAGATGTTTTGGTGCCGCTCGGCAGTTCAGACGAATGGTTGATGACTTTTTTACTGAGGAATTTGTTTGTTTTTCATGATTGTGATTTGTAAGTTACTTAACTTAAATTGCTTGTAAATATTTTATGTTTTTACTGCATTGGAATTGTAAATACCGTGAATTTGTATCATTGTGTGTCGGGCTCCCTTGTAAAACAGGACTTGGTCTCAATGGGGATACCTTGTTAAAATACATTTAAATGAAATGAATGGCTGTATTTCACCTCTCGTTTCAAATATTTCTGTTTGTTGCAGAAAAACTATTCTCTGTTACAAGCATAACCTAAATATTTTGTAATGGTAGTGGTTTGTCTGAGAGACTGATGAGAGCTGACTCAAGAAGTATTTGTGTTTGGTAAAGGTCTGGAGTTATGACTCTGGAGGTAAAGGAATAGGGGTCTATGCCTGGAGGTAAAGGAATAGGGTTCTAGGTCTGGAGGTAAAGGAACAGGGTTCTAGGTCTGGAGGTAAAGGAATGTGGTTCTAGGTCTGGAGGTAAAGGAATAGGGTTCTAGGTCTGGAGGTAAAGGAATAGGGTTCTAGGTCTGGAGGTAAAGGAATGTGGTTCTTGGTCTGGAGGTAAAGGAATAGGGTTCTAGGTCTGGAGGTAAAGGAATAGGGTTCTAGGTCTGGAGGTAAAGGAACAGGGTTCTAGGTCTGGAGGTAAAGTTCTGAAGGTAAAGGAATGGGGTTCTAGGTCTGGAGGTAAAGGAACAGGGTTCTAGGTATGTATAAGTGTTCTCATCTTAAACACAGGCGTTAAGAATGCAAGATTAAACATGACAGTCAGCTTTTTCCAGTCAGTTTTCAAACCAGGAGAACATCTATGTTTCCAAAGTGTTCATATTTTAACCACGAGTTAATGGGGCTATGCTTTGGATGAATTGTGTGCCCAAAGTAAACTTTAAAAAAAACTGTCAAAAATTGCTAATATATGCATATAATAATTATTATTGAATAGAAAACACTCTAAAGCTTCTAAAATCGTTCGAATTATGTCTGTATGTAAAGCAGAACTCACAGGGCAGCCATTCTCCCAAACTTTCTCTCTCTCCTAAGAAAGTTGCTCCAACTTTGACGTCATCGCCCCCACCCTTCCCAACCAGCTATGGATCTGGGAACAGTTTCTATTTCTTCAGCATGCTCTCAGTCTTTCAATGAGACGTGGAACGGAGAAAATAGCACGAGCTTTGACTGCTTGGCGGGCAAAATACTGAGGTGTCACGAGTTTTCAGGTGCGCGCTCTGTGAAAAGGGTCTTTTTTTCCCAGCTTGGCTGAAGAGAGTTTGTTATGTTTGATTTAATCGCCAATTGTTTTGTACGTTAAAAACATCCTAAAGCTTGATTCTGCACTTAGTTTGACTAGTTTAGTCGACATATAATATGTAAATTTGAAGTTTTGATGCACAATTTTCGTGATCAGAAGTCCTTTTTGGGGTAATTCACCTAAAGATGTTAGCTTTTGCTAATACAAAGACACACCAACAGCAACCAAACGTTATATTAGGTAAGTATAACTCCTTCCACGGCATTCTTGTCAAAGACCATCAAAGGTAAGGGAATATTTATGTTATAAAATTGTATTTTTGTCGAATCCAACATAGAGAAATAATGCTAATGGCTGAGCGCCGTCTCAGATTATTGAATAGTGAACGAATTCTGTAACGTTAAAAATAAATGTAACACAGCGTTTGCATTAAGAAGAAGTGTATCTTTCTAAATATATGTAGAACATGTATATTTAGTCAAAGTTTATGATGTTTATTGCTGTTATCTGGCGTTAGCTGCCGGAGATATTTATAATTCCTCCGGTCATTTCTGCTGCATTTTTTGAACATGGCTCAATGTAAATGGAGATTTATGGACATAAATTGCATATTATTGAAAAAAACATAAATGTACTGTGTAACATGTGCTATTACTGTCATCTGATGAAGATTTTCAAAAGGTTAGTGAATTATTTTTCTTTTAATCCTGCGTTTGTGATTGTGCTATTTTGCATAGCCATGTGGCTACATATTGTATGTTTTCCTAGTGGTGGTTTAACATAAATATGTGCTATGTTTTCGCTGTAAAACATTTTAAAATTCTGACATGCTGGGTAGATGAACAAGGTGTTTATCTTTCATTTAAGCTATTGGACTTGTTAATGTGTGGAGGTTAAATATTTTTAAGAATATTTTTGCTTTCCCTGCGCCACCGTTTGGGCTGTAGGGGGGGGGGTTCCTAGTTGGGAACCCGTAGCCCCATATGTTAACTTCCCCATCGTCCTGTTTAGAGTGCATTTAGTTATTAGAAATTGATGTGACTTCCAATGCCTTTTATTCAGGTCAGTGTTAGGAAGTCTGTCACCTTACCTTCATTTCAGAATAACTGAACAGGACATTTGATTCGAGACATTTTTTCAATCACGTTGTGTTGTTGTTACTCGACTGTGATGAGTTAATTTTTGTTAACTCTCTGTCTGTCTGTATGTGTGTCTGCCTGTGCATGTTTATGCAGTGAACAAGGGCACATTCTTTCTCAAACAATGAATACATTTATCCTTTTAAAAATAGCCTACAAGCCTGGATCTGTCATTTTTTGATACTCCCATCAATTATTACAGACTTGAAAAGAAAATGACACGTAATTTAAGTCCCCAATTCCAAGTTATGTAATGTATGTAGGTCTAACATACAGAGTGATCACTCCAGATTCAAGGCATCCTCAGTCTTGTTTAAGGCTGGGATACCAGCACTACGTCCTCAGTCATGTTTAGGGCTGGGATACCAGCACTACATCCTCAGTCATGTTTAAGGCTGGGATACCAGCACTACATCCTCAGTCATGTTTAGGGCTGGGATACCAGCACTACATCCTCAGTCTTGTTTAGGGCTGGGATACCAGCACTACATCCTCAGTCATGTTTAGGGCTGGGATACCAGCACTACATCCTCAGTCTTGTTTAAGGCTGGGATACCAGCACTACATCCTCAGTCTTGTTTAAGCCTGGGATACCAGCACTACATCCTCAGTCATGTTTAGGGCTGGGATACCAGCACTACATCCTCAGTCTTGTTTAGGGCTGGGATACCAGCACTACATCCTCAGTCTTGTTTAAGGCTGGGATACCAGCACTACATCCTCAGTCTTGTTTAAGGCTGGGATACCAGCACTACATCCTCAGTCATGTTTAGGGCTGGGATACCAGCACTACATCCTCAGTCATGTTTAGGGCTGGGATACCAGCACTACATCCTCAGTCATGTTTAGGGCTGGGATACCAGCACTACATCCTCAGTCATGTTTAGGGCTGGGATACCAGCACTACATCCTCAGTCTTGTTTAAGGCTGGGATACCAGCACTACATCCTCAGTCATGTTTAGGGCTGGGATACCAGCACTACATCCTCAGTCATGTTTAGGGCTGGGATACCAGCACTACATCCTCAGTCTTGTTTAAGGCTGGGATACCAGCACTACATCCTCAGTCTTGTTTAAGGCTGGGATACCAGCACTACATCCTCAGTCATGTTTAACCCAAGGAATATGAAGACACTCATTAGTTAGCCTCATTAGTTAGCCTCATTATTTAGCCTCATTAGTTAGCCTCATTATTTAGCCTCGTTAGTTAGCGTCAGAAGTTAGCTATCTTTAACTTTGTGTTTTCAACATCTATCCCATTTTTTAATTGGTGTCTGGTACTTCATGTTACATCTCAAGTCCCAGGTGATACATAGGCTTAGTGTGTTCCATGTTTTTAGTGATTAGACCAGAGTCACAAGGATAGGCTTAAAGCTGGGAAAAAGCTGTGTGCAGATGGCAGACAATCCGTTTATGCAAGATGTAGGAACCCATTGTCATTCAATACTTCCATGACATGACACACATGTCACCCACCACAGTTCCTTCTCAGAAAGTCACATGTTCCTCACACAGGAAGATGTTGCTTTTTATTGCAACAATGAAACACAATAAACTACACAATAGTCATAATACAGACAGGATATGCATGAAAAACTAGGGATGCTGGTACAAAGTGTATATAGCCATGATATTTTTACTCGTTGTTTTTATTTGTTGTGTATCAATGTGTATCTCTCAGTACCATTGGACTAGGAGAGTATGTACCATGAGAGTCCTTCAACCAGAGGTCCAGACAGATCTATAATGTGGGCATCACTGGGTTGATGAATGATCCAGAACTGGGTTGATGAATGATCCAGAACTGGGTTGATGAATGATCCAGAACTGGGTTGTCCAAATTAAAGTGAACTTAAATAACCAGATAAATAGAGATACAGCATCATCCAACACCTTGAGACTCTGGATGCTATTGGACAGGTTCATCTTGAGGCTCTGGATGCTATTGGACAGGTTCGTCTTGAGGCTCTGGATGCTATTGGACAGGTTCGTCTTGAGGCTCTCTGGATGCTATTGGACAGGTTCGTCTTGAGGCTCTGGATACTATTGGACAGGTTCATTTTGAGACTCTGGATGCTATTGGACAGGTTCATCTTGAGGCTCTGGATGCTATTGGACAGGTTCGTCTTGAGGCTCTGGATGCTATTGGACAGACTGATCTTGCTCTTCAGAAGCCCAACAACCAAGAAGCCTTCCAGCCTGAAAGAGAAGACAGCTCCTGGCTAAGAAAAGAGAAAAGTGCTGGTTTTAACTTAATAGGGGGTCTTGTATATTTTATTTGGATTGCCCTCAGCACTTATGGCATGTTTTTAAAGTTTGGCTTACTGAGACAGGATAATATTCACATATCTTTCCTGAAAATCCCCTCTTCGCTCATCAGCATAGTTAGTCACACAGGAAATATACAAGAAGGCTTGGCAATACACATCATTGTAGACGTCTGCTAGTGCTATTCAGAGACTGTAGGTGATCTAAATTCAAGTTCAATAATGATTATGACCATAGTTTAATTTTATTGATTTTTATTAATTTAACCTTTATATAACAAGGCAAGTCAGCTAAGAACAAATTCTTATTTACAATGACGGCCTACCAAAAGGCAAAAGGCCTCCTGAGGGGACAAGCGTTGGGACAAAAAAAATATATAATATATATATATATATATATATATATACACACACACAGGACAAAACACATATCACGACAAGAGAGACAACACAATGCTACAAAAGAGAGACCTAAGACAACAACATCGCAAGGCAGCAACACATGAAAACACAGCAGACAACAATACATCACACAAAGCAGGCACAACTGTCAGTAAGTGTCCACGATTGAGTCTTTGAATGAAGAGACTGAAATAAAACTGTTCAGTTGAGTGTGTGATGCTGCTCGTTCCAGTCGCTAGCTGCAGCGAACTGAAAAGACGAGCGACCCAATGATGTGTATGCTTTGGGGACCTTTAACAGAATGTGGCTGGCAGAACGGGTGTTTTATGTGGAGGATGAGGGCTGCAGTAGATATCTCAGACATGGGGCAGTGAGGCCTAAGAGGATATTATAAATAAGCATCAACCAGTGGGTCTTGTATACAGCGACTTATATACAGAGATGACCAGTTTACAGAGGAGTACAGAGTGCAGTGATGTGTCCTATAAGGAGCATTGGTGGCAAATCTGATGGCTGAATGGTAAAGAACATCTAGAGAGCACCCTCAAGAGCACCCTCACCTGCTTATCTATGAATGATGTCTCCGTAATCTAGCATGGGTAGGATGTTCTTCTGAATCAGGGTTAGTTTGGCAGCTGGGGTGAAAGAGGAGCGATTGCAATAGAGGAAACCAAGTCTAGATTTAACTTTAGCCTGCAGTTTTCAGATGTGCTGAGAGAAGGACATTGTACCGTCTAGCCATTGCTCCCAAGTACTTGTATGAGGTGACTACCTCAATCTCTAAACCCTTAGGAAGTAATCACACCTGTGGGGAGAGGGGCAATCTTCTTACAAAACCACATTACCTTTGATTTGGAGGTGTTCAGAACAGGGTTAAAGGTAAAGAAAATTGTTGGACAGTAAGAAAGCTGTGTTGTAGAGCATTGAACACAAAATTCGGGGAGTGGCCAGCTGAGTATAAGGCTGTATCATCTGCATATAAATGGATGAGAGAGCTTTCTACTGCCAGAGCTATGTTGTTGATGTAAATTGAGAAAAGTGTGGGGCCTAGGATCGAGCCTTGGGGTACTCCCTTGGTGACATCACTGCACTCTTTGTGAGAGGTAGTTAGCAAACCAGGCCAAAGACGCCTCAGAGACACCAATACTCCTTAGCCAGCCCACAAGAATGGAATGGTCTACCGTATCAAAAGCTTTGGCCAAGTCAATAAAAATAGCAGCACAAAATTGCTTAGAATCAAGGCTAATGGCGACATCACTGAGGACTTTTAAGGTTGCAGTGACATCCATAACCTGAGGGGAAACCAGATTACATACCGCAGAGAATACTTTAGACATCAAGAAAGCCAGTCAGTTGATTATTGACACATTTTTCCAATGCTTTTGATAAACAGGGCAAAGTAGAAATAGGCCTATAACAGTTAGGATCAACTTCATCTCCTCCTTTAAATAAAGGACAAACCAGGAACCTCCCCAGAAAGGAGAGACATGTTAAAAAGGTCGGAGATATGCTTGGCGATGATAGGGGCAGAACCTTAAAGAAGAAAGGATCTAAACCATTTGACACAGATGTTTTTTGGGGGTCAAGTTTCAGAAGCTCCTTTAGCACCTCAGACTCAGGGAGAAACTTTGTAGCAGGGCAGGGAAAAAGAGGGAGACGCATCGGGGACAGTCACATTGGAAGGGGTGGGAGATGAGGAAATGTTGGACGGGCAAGGAGGCATGGCTGAGTCAAATAGGAATCCTGACTTAAAGTGGATTAAAGATCTCAGCCATGTGCTTCTTGTCAGTAACAACCACATCATCAACTTTAAGGGACATGGGCAGATGTGAGGAGGAGGGTTTTTTCTCCAGGTCTTTAATCCTTTTCCAGAACTTATTGAGGTTAAACCCACAGAGAAAGAACTGCTTATAAAGTAACTAACATTGGCCTTCCGTATAGCCTGAGTGCACTTATTTCTTATTTGCCTGAACGAGAGCCATTCAGTATGCGTGTGCCGAGCCTTTCGCCAAATTCAATTTTTGAGGTTAAGTAAATCTGCAAGATCACGGTCGAACCAGGAACTGTACCTGTTTTTAATTATTTTTTTCTTTATGGGGGCATGTTTGTTAACAATACCACTGAAGATATCAAAGAATAAGGTCCAAGCATCTTCGACATAGGGGATCAACCTGATTCTATACCATTTTACAAAGGCCAGGTCATGAAGGAAGGCTTGCTCATTAAAGTTTTTTACCAAGCGTCTATGACAGAGCAGGACAGGTTGTTTCACCGTGCAGCCATTACGAACACAGACTGTAAAAGAGTGATATCTAAGGTCATTACAGAAAACACCAGACTGATACCTATCAGGATTATTTGTGAGGATAACATCAAGGAGAGTAGCTTTTTCTGGGTGGTTGGAGTCATACCTTGTGGGATTGGTAATAATCTGAGAAAGATTTAGGGAGTCATATTGCTTTAGAACTTGGTCAGGTGGTTTAAGTATGTCCAAGTTTAGGTCACCAAGCAGGACACATTCAGACTTGGTGTAAGGGGCCAGGAGAGAGCTTAGGGCAGGTAGGGTACAGGCCGGTGCTGATGGAGGACAACAGCACCCTGCAACAGTCAACAAAGAGCTATTTGAAAGTTTAATACTTAAAACCAGCAAATCAAATTGTTCAGGGACAGACTTGGTGGAGACAACCGAGCACTGAAGGTGATTCTTGGTAATGATTGTCACTCCCCCACCTTTAGAAGATCTGTGTTGCTGAAAAATGTTATAACCAGAAAGGTTAACATCAGTATTCAAAACACTCTTCCTTTACCACGTCTCAGCAATGACCAACACATCTGGATTGGAGCTGTGAACCCACACTTTCAATTGATCCATTTTAGTTAATAAGCTTCTAGTGTTAACGTACAGAAAGCACAGGCTTTTACGAGAGTAGAAATTAGTGAAGCAGATATCAGAGCGCAAGTCAGAATTGGGGCTAGCAACAATAGATGGGCCAGGGTGTACATGCACATTTCCAGATATCATCAACAGTAATACAGCCAGGGCACGGCAGAGGACAGGGAGAGCTCTGCAGTGCTGGTTTATGACATCTGAATGTGCACCAGATGGCAACAAGATCATATTGACAGCAGTTTCATCAGGTATTATGAATACAAAGCCGGCAAGAGGTGGTTAGAATGGGATAAGAGGCCAAAGGTCGGTGTAACCAATAGAGAGTCATAGTCCCAAGTGTGGGAACAAACATAGTCTGTCCCACGGTTGGGTAAAGAAAGTATGTAGTCAACAAAACATGCAGAAGTCATGAGGCAAATAGCCAAACAGCAAAATGCACAAGAAAAAAACAAATAGATTTTATTTTTGGGGCTAGGCATTGTAAGTTCAGAGTCAATCGCCGCGACAGTGCCTGTGTGCTGGAGGTGAGCGAAGTATCGGGAGAGGGGCGGGAGTGTGGTGGGGGTGAGCGAAGTATCGGGAGAGGGGCGGGAGTGTGGTGGGGGTGAGCGAAGTATCGGGAGAGGGGCGGGAGTGTGGTGGGGGTGAGCGAAGTATCGGGAGAGGGGCGGGAGTGTGGTGGGGGTGAGCGAAGTATCGGGAGAGGGGCGGGAGTGTGGTGGGGGTGAGCGAAGTATCGGGAGAGGGGCGGGAGTGTGGTGGGGGTGAGCGAAGTATCGGGAGAGGGGCGGGAGTGTGGTGGGGGTGAACGAAGTATCGGGAGAGGGGCGGGAGTGTGGTGGGGGTACCTGTACCAGACAGGGGGAAACAACCAGGGCAGACAATGAACAGAACGCCAGGTGGAATTGAAGCAGCAGTGCATCAGGCAATGGGAGAAGGTGTCACACCCACTGGGGAGAAGCTTTTATTTCTGGAGGTAGATTTCTTGTATAAAATGCCAGTAGGTGGACTGAACAGCAGGAGGGGGCTTCAAGGCATCTGGATCTGGGTGGGGTAGCCTGCCATTTGTTGGGCTCAAAGGCTTCGACAACTCTCACTTCACATGTCAGAGCTAATTGAAGTTGCATCTCTTTGTCCTTGGTAGCTTTAGCATTCAGTCCTTATAAAGTAAAATATATCATTGTAATGTATTTTTCTTCTTGTCTTTTGAAAGTAAAACAATTGGATGTCATAAGGTGAATTCACCAATTTGTAAGTCGCTCTGGATAAGAGCGTCTGCCAAATGACTTAAATGTAAATGTAAATGTAAATGCTTCAGACTAAGTATTACTCACTCAGCTCTAGAGCATTTGCTGTGTCGTTTGGGAATTATAATCCTGTGTAGGAAGCAATCCAGGTAATTCTGTCCAAAATCAGGTTGTATGTTTGGAGTTTTGATTTGGAGTGAAGGTTATGTTGTTTAGGGTAGTATCATGTATATGTCCCTGCCAAAAAAATCTAAATTTGAAAAACTCTGTTTTTTTTAAACAGGCTGAAAAATGTGAGAGCTCATCTGCTCATGACCTATCTCTCTCTCTCCCATCTCTCTCTCTCTCCTATCCCATCACAGTGATCTCATCTATTATGGGAAGTAAGGGGAAACCAACACCAAATCATTTATACTGACTACATGCTGCTTGTTGGGATCAGCAGCTCTCTCTCCCTCCCCCTAGTGGTTAGATTAGATCACAGCCATAGAAAAATAAACACTTTCCCTTCTGTCAGCTGAGTCAGTGGGTCACAATGAGCCAGTGATGAGTTGGAGGACAAGAGAATAGGGGGAGAGGAGAAGAGGAGGAGAGGAGAAGAGGAGAGCTGCAGATGGCTCATTCAGTAGTGGCTGTGTGGGGGATTATAGAAGCAGGGGCCATTGCATTCCAGAATGTGTTCGTCATTAACAGAAAAGGACAATCACTCAGCAGACTGTTTTTCAGGAACTACTACTCCCTGCTAATGTGACTAACCTCACACCGTACAAATTTTCGCAACTGCGACATTCAAACAAGGCTGCAAGGGAAACTAAAGGGACTGTAGCAACTGTGTTGACATCAAAATCTGGGGTGTGAACTACGTTTCAATTCAAGCGTTGATTGACATGCTAATGGCTCAATAGTATTGGAGAAAAGTTTAAAAAACTGATCCCTCTGATGCTGTACGTTAAATTGTGACGTTTCATGACATAACGTACAGTACGCATAAAGCAACTAATTCTGCCTCTCTCCACCAGGTGTAGCGCTTCTCTCACCGTTTAAAAACAAGAAAGGGACAGGGACAGGGTAAGGGGGATGCCTAGTCCTTTTTTCCGTCATCACTGAAAGCCATCAAAATCTGCTGTTTAGTTCTGAAGATAAAAACCAGATTCAAATTTGACACAAACCTTCAAATAGGTATGTAATTACACATTATATAAACTCTTTATAGTGTTTCTCACGACTACTCCCTCTACTGCTCCCTCTACTGCTCCCTCTACTGCTCTTATACTAATCACACTACTACTCCCTCTACTGCTCCCTCTACTGCTCCCTCTACTGCTCTTATACTAATCACACTACTACTCCCTCTACTGCTCCCTCTACTGCTCCGTCTACTACTCCCTCTACTGCTCCCTCTACTGCTCTTATACTAATCACACTACTACTCCCTCTACTGCTCCCTCTACTGCTCCCTCTACTGCTCTTATACTAATCACACTACTACTCCCTCTACTGCTCCCTCTACTGCTCCCTCTACTGCTCTTATACTAATCACACGACTACTCCCTCTACTGCTCCCTCTACTGCTCCCTCTACTGCTCCCTCTACTGCTCTTATACTAATCACACTACTACTCCCTCTACTGCTCCCTCTACTGCTCCCTCTACTGCTCTTATACTAATCACACGACTACTCCCTCTACTGCTCCCTCTACTGCTCCCTCTACTGCTCTTATACTAATCACACTACTACTCCCTCTACTGCTCCCTCTACTGCTCCCTCTACTGCTCCCTCTACTACTCCCTCTACTGCTCCCTCTACTGCTCTTATACTAATCACACTACTACTCCCTCTACTGCTCCCTCTACTGCTCCCTCTACTGCTCTTATACTAATCACACTACTACTCCCTCTACTGCTCCCTCTACTACTCCCTCTACTGCTACTGCTCCCTCTACTGCTCTTATACTAATCACACTACTACTCCCTCTACTGCTCCCTCTACTGCTCCCTCTACTGCTCTTATACTAATCACACTACTACTCCCTCTACTGCTCCCTCTACTGCTCCCTCTACTGCTCTTATACTAATCACACTACTACTCCCTCTACTGCTCCCTCTACTGCTCCCTCTACTGCTCCCTCTACTGCTCTTATACTAATCACACTACTACTCCCTCTACTACTCCCTCTACTGCTCCCTCTACTGCTCCCTCTACTGCTCTTATACTAATCACACTACTACTCCCTCTACTGCTCCCTCTACTACTCCCTCTACTGCTCCCTCTACTGCTCTTATACTAATCACACTACTACTCCCTCTACTGCTCCCTCTACTGCTCCCTCTACTGCTCTTATACTAATCACACTACTACTCCCTCTACTGCTCCCTCTACTGCTCCCTCTACTGCTCTTATACTAATCACACTACTACTCCCTCTACTGCTCCCTCTACTGCTCCCTCTACTGCTCTTATACTAATCACACTACTACTCCCTCTACTGCTCCCTCTACTACTCCCTCTACTGCTCCCTCTACTGCTCTTATACTAATCACACTACTACTCCCTCTACTGCTCCCTCTACTGCTCCCTCTACTGCTCTTATACTAATCACACTACTACTCCCTCTACTGCTCCCTCTACTGCTCCCTCTACTGCTCTTATACTAATCACATTACTGCTCCCTCTACTGCTCCCTCTACTGCTCCCTCTACTGCTCCCTCTACTGCTCTTATACTAATCACACTACTACTCCCTCTACTGCTCCCTCTACTGCTCCCTCTACTGCTCCCTCTACTACTCCCTCTACTGCTCTTATACTAATCACACTACTACTCCCTCTACTGCTCCCTCTACTGCTCCCTCTACTGCTCCCTCTACTGCTCCCTCTACTGCTCTTATACTAATCACACGACTACTCCCTCTACTGCTCCCTCTACTGCTCCCTCTACTGCTCTTATACTAATCACACTACTACTCACTCTACTGCTCCCTCTACTGCTCTACTACTCCCTCTACTGCTCCCTCTACTGCTCCCTCTACTGCTCTTATACTAATCACACTACTACTCCCTCTACTGCTCCCTCTACTACTCCCTCTACTGCTCCCTCTACTGCTCTTATACTTATCACACTACTACTCCCTCTACTGCTCCCTCTACTGCTCTTATACTAATCCCACTACTACTCCCTTTTACTCCCTCTAGACCTCCCTCTACTACTCCTCTTCTACTCCCTCTACTACTCCCTACTACTCCCTCTACTGCTCCCTCTACTACTCCCTCTACTGCTCCCTCTACTGCTCCATCTACTGCTCTTATACTTATCACACTACTACTCCCTCTACTGCTCCCTCTACTGCTCTTATACTAATCCCACTACTACTCCCTTTTACTCCCTCTAAACCTCCCTCTACTACTCCTCTTCTACTCCCTCTACTACTCCCTCTACTGCTCCTATACTACTAACTCTGCTACTCCCTCTACTACTCCCTACTACTCCCTCTACTACTCCCTACTACTCCCTCTACTACACCCTTTACTACTCCCTCTACTACTCCCTCTACTACTCCCACTACTACTCCCTACTACTCCCTCTACTACACCCTCTACTACCCCCTCTACTACTCCCTCTACCGCTCCTATACTACTAACTCTACTACTCCCTCTACTACACCCTCTACTACTCCCTCTACTACTCCCTACTACTCCCTCTACTACACTCCCTACTACACCCTCTACTACACCCTCTACTACTCCCTCTACTACTCCTCTACTAATCCCTCTACTACTCCTCTTCTACTCCCTCTACTACTTCCTATACTACTCCCTCTACTACTCCCTCTACTACACCCTCTACTACTCCCTCTACTACTCCCACTACTACTCCCTACTACTCCCTCTACTACACCCTCTACTACCCCCTCTACTACTCCCTCTACCGCTCCTATACTACTAACTCTACTACTCCCTCTACTACTCCCTACTACTCCCTCTACTGCTCCTATACTACTAACTCTATTACTCCCTCTACTACTCCCTACTACTCCCTCTACTACACCCTCTACTACTCCTCTTCTACTCCCTCTACTACTTCTTCTACTACTCCCTCTACTACTCCCTCTACTGCTCCTATACTACTAACTCTACTACTCCCTACTACTCCCTCTACTACACCCTCTACTACACCCTCTACTACTCCCTCTACTACTCCCTCTACTACTCCCTCTACTACTTGTGACGACCCTCCCACTCTGTCTGCCATATTCTGTCTTTGTTCTTGTTTCCTTATTAGGATGACGGTGGGCGGGGTTGGGGAGGGTCGGCAGCTACATGGGAAACACCTAGGCCAGGTGTGTCCCAGGATAAATAGACCTCTTCCACATTCATGGAAGAGACTCTCTCCATGCAGACACCTTTGTAGATTGTGTTGTGGTTCTTGATGGCCTTTAGTTTGCATTGTCACCTTTCAACACCCTGCATTATCACATTCATTCATGCATGCAAAACACTCACTTACACTACTGATTACTGATTACACACACCATTGTATATTTTCCTTAGTTGCTTTAGTTAATAAATATATATTTTGTTACTCCTTATCTCCACGTTGTCTCCCTTTGTTACGGGCTTTGAGCCGGTTCGTAACATACTCCCTCTACTACTCCCTCTACTACTCCCTACTACTCCTGTTACCTCTCCCTCGACTACTCCATCTACTACTCCCTCTACTCCTCTTCTACTACCTCTACTACTCCTCTACTACTCCCTCTACTACTCCCTCTACTACTCCCTCTACTACTCACTCTACTACTCCATCTACTACTCCCTCTACTACTCCCTCTACTACTCCTCCACTACTCCCATACTACTCCCATACTACTACTCCCATACTACTACTCCCATACTACTCCTCCCTCTACTACTCCCTCTACTACTCCCTCTACTACTCCTCCCTCTACTGCTACTCCCTCTACTACTACTCCCTCTACTACTACTCCCTTTTCTATTCCCCTACAACTCCTCTACGACTCTGTACTACTCCATCTACTAATCCTCTACTACTCCCTCTACTACTCCCTCTACTACTCCTCTACTACTCCTCCCTCTTTTACACCCTACCACTCCCTCTGCTACTCCCTTTGCTTCCCCTCTACTACTCCTCTATTACTCCCTTCGACTACTGCCTACTACTCTCAACTACTCCCTCTAAAACCTCCTCTACTACTCCCTCTACAACCTCCCCTTCTACTCCCTCTTCTACTCCCTCTTCTACTCCCTCTTCTACTCCCTCTTCTACTCCCTCTACTACTCCCTCTTCTACTCCCTCTACTACTCCCTCTACTACTACTCCCTCTACTACTACTCCCTCTACTACTACTCCCTCTACTACTACTCCCTCTACTACTACTCCCTCTTCTACTACTACTCCCTCTACTACTACTCCCTCTACTACTACTCCCTCTACTACTACTCCCTCTACTACTCAGGGAGGACAAGACCAAGGACGTGGTCACGACTACTGCCGAAGTTGGTCCCTATCCTTGATCGGGCGGCGTTCGAAGTCAAGGACCTTGTCATCGCTGATCCACTTTTCATTTACATTGGTTTTGTCTTGTCTTCCATCACACCTGGTTCCTTGTGTATTTAACCCTCTGCTCCCCCCATGTCCTTGTCGGTATTTTTTTCTTGTAGCGCTGATGTACGGTATGCTGGTATTTACCAAGTTTGGTTTGACCCATTTATTGTATTGTTCAAATCAAATTTATTTATACAGCCCTTCGTACATCAGCTGATATCTCAAAGTGCTGTACAGCAACCCAGCCTAAAACCCCAAACAGCAAGCAATGCAGGTGTAGAAGCACGGTGGCTAGGAAAAACTCCCTAGAAAGGCCAAAACCTAGGAAGAAACCTAGAGTGGAACCAGGCTATGTGGGGTGGCCAGTCCTCTTCTGGCTGTGCCGGGTGGAGATTATAACAGAACATGGCAAAGATGTTCAAATGTTCATAAATGACCAGCATGGTCGAATAATAATAAGGCAGAACAGTTGAAACTGGAGCAGCAGCACGGTCAGGTGGACTGGGGACAGCAAGGAGTCATCATGTCAGGTAGTCCTGGGGCATTGTCCTAGGGCTCAGGTCCTCCGAGAGAGAGAAAGAGAGAGAGAAGAGAATTAGAGAACGCACACTTAGATTCACACAGGACACCGAATAGGACAGGAGAAGTACTCCAGATATAACAAACTGACCTTAGCCCCCCCGACACATAAACTACTGCAGCATAAATACTGGAGGGGTCAGGAGACACTGTGGCCCCATCCGAGGACACCCACTGGACAAGGCCAAACAGGAAGGAAATAACCCCACCCACTTTGCCAAAGCACAGCCCCCACACCACTAGAGGGATATCTTCAACCACCAACTTACCATCCTGAGACAAGGCTGAGTATAGCCCACAAAGATCTCCGCCATGGCACAACCCAAGGGGGGGCACCAACCCAGACAGGATGACCACATCAGTTAATCAACCCACTCAGGTGACACACCCCTTCCAGGGACGGCATGAGAGGGCCCCAGTAAGCCAGTGACTCAGCCCCTGTAATAGGGTTTGAGGCAGAGAATTTCAGTGGAAAGAGGGGAACCGGCCAGACAGAGACAGCAAGGGTGGTTCGTTGCTCCAGAGCCTTTCCGTTCACCTTCCCACTCCTGGGCCAGACTACACTCAATCATGTGACCCACTGAAGAGATGAGTCTTCAGTAAAGACTTAAAGGTTGAGACCGAGTTTGCATCTCTGACATGGGTAGGCAGACCGTTCCATAAAAATGGAGCTCTAAAGGAGAAAGCCCTGCCTCCAGCTGTTTGCTTAGAAATTCTAGGGACAATTAGGAGGGTCTTGTGACCGTAGCGTACGTGTAGGTATGTACGGCAGGACCAAATCAGAGAGATAGGTAGGTGGTTTCTGGATATTAAACGACACCGTTGTAAATCAGTTTTCGCTCTCCTGCACCTGACTTCTCTGCCGCCAGTACGCACCTCACTACAGAATTACAGACCAATCTATGGAGTCAGCAGGAGCAGGTACCCCGGGTATAGGGGTGGATTAGCGCGTCCAAGCGGACGCAGCAATGCTCCACCAACTTGGCACCACCATGGACGGCATTATCCAGACAATGGACCGCTGGGAGAGACATGGAGTACTTCCAGCACCTCCACCAGCTCAACTGGGGTCTCCCCTGAGCGCCCCTCTTCCTCCTGGTCCCAGTGGGATTCGTCTCTCCTTGCCCCAGGAATATTGCGGAAAGTCTGCGAACTGCCAGGGGTTCCTTTTACAACTGGACCTATACCTGGCCACCGTCCACCTGGCTCCGTTGGGCCTTGAGAGGGTGTCCGCCCTCATCCTGTGCCTCACCGGGAAAGCCATGGTGTGGGCCAACGCCATGTGGAGAAAGGGACATGCGGCGTTGGACCAGTATGATAAGTTCACCGGCAATTTCTGGGCAGTCTTCGATCACCCCCCAAGGGTAGAGTGGCAGGTGAATGCCTCTTCCATCTGAGGCAGGAGACGAGGAGCGCCCAGGAGTTCGCCCTGGAGTTTAGGACCCTGGCTGCCGGTGCGGGATGAAACGACAGGGACCTGATCGACCATTATCGCTGCAGTCTGCGTGAGGACGTCCATCGGGAGTTGGCCTGCAGAGACACCACTCACGTTCAACCAGCTGGTGGACCTGTCCATCCGGCTGAACAACCTGCTGGCTATCCATCCTCCCACAACCCCCCTCCAATACCCATGGAGCTGGGAGGGGCGGTGTGCAGGGAGACCGGAGGGGGTTCCAGCTCGTGCACATCTGTGGCCGTAGAGGCCATATTACCGGTCGGCGCCATGTTGGTTCCTCTGGGGATCGAGGCAACAGTCAGGGTGCTCTGGCGTCACCCTAGGTGAGCCGGCACCATTCTCACCCAGAGCCCTCTGTTGCACATATGTTTGTGTATGTCACTTTCCCTGAGTTTTCCCCGCATTCCCAGCATAAGGGGCTTGTCGATTCAGGCGCGGTTGGGAATTTTATTGATAGAGCGTTATCCCATAGTTTTGGGATCCCCATTTTTCCTGTGGCTGTGCCCTTCCCCGTTCAAGCCCGAGATAGTCGAACATTAGGGTCAGAGTTGATTAGGGAGGTCACCGATCCTTTCGGCATGGTGACGAAGGGGGGTGACAAGGAGAGAATTTGTCTCTTCCTTATTGACTCTCCTGCGTTTCCCGTGGTGCTGGGCCTACCCTGGTAAGCTTGTCATAATCCCACTGTTTCTTGGTCACAGAGGGCTCTCACAGGATGGTCTCGAGAGTGCTCATGTCGGTGTCTAGGGGTTTCCGTTTGTGCCACTACGGTGGAGAGTCCAGACCAGGTCTCCACCGTGCAGACCAGGTCTCCAGCGTGCGCATTCCCCCTGAATATGCTGATTTCGCTCTCGCCTTCTCCAAAAAGAAGGCGGCTCAATTACCACCCCATCAATTGGGCGATTGTGCGATTAATCTCCTGGTAGACTCTGCACTTCCCAAGAGTCACGTGTATCCTCTCTCACAGGCAGAGACAGAGGCTATAGAAACATATGTCTCCGAATCCCTGCGTCAGTGTTACATTCGGTCCTCCACTTCACCCACCTCCTCGAGTTTCTTTTTTGTGAAGAAGAAGGAGGGAGGTCTGACCTGTGTATTGACTATTGGGGTCTGAATCAGATCACTGTGAGGTATAGTTACCCTCTACCGCTCATAGCCACAGCAATTGAGTCAATGCACCGGGAGCGCTTCTTCACCAAACTAAATCTTAGGAGCGCTTATAACCTGGTGCATATCCGGGAGGGAGACGAGTGGAAGACGGCTTTCAGTACCACCTCAGGGCATTATGAGTACCTCGTCATGCCATACGGGTTGATGAATGCGCCATCAGTCTTCCAATCCTTTGTAGACGGGATTTTCAGGGACCTGCACGGACAGGGTGTAGTGGTGTAAATTGATGACATTTAGATATACTCCGCTACTTGTGCCGAGCATAGTGTCCCTGGTGTGCAGGGTGCTTGGTCGCCTGTTGGAGCATGACCTGTACGTCAAGGCTGAGCTGTTGGCTGTCGTCAAGGCCTTGAAGGCGTGGAGACATTGGATTGAGGGGGCTAGACACCCTTTTCTCATCTGGACTGACCTCCGCAATCTGGAGAACATCTGGGCAGCGAGGAGACTGAACCCTCGCCAGTCAAGGTGGGCCATGTTTTTCACCCGTTTAGTGTTTGCCCTTTCCTACAGACCAGGCTCCAGAACGTGAAGGCAGACGCATTGTCCCGGCTGTATGACACAGAGGAGTGGACCATGGATCCCACTCCCATACTCCCCACCTCCTGCCTGGTGGCGCTGGTAGTGTGGGAGCTGGACACGGACATTGAGCAGGCGTTACGTGCAGAGCCCGCTCCCGTCCAGTGTCCTGCTGGGTGTCTGTACGTCCCGTCTGCTGTCAGTGACCGGTTGATCTATTGGGCCCACACGTCACCCTCCTCTGGTCATCCTGGGATCGGTCAGACAGTGCGCTGTTTGAGCGGGAGGTACTGGTGGCCTACCTTGGCTAAGGACGTGAGGGTTTATGTTTCCTCCTGCTCGGTGTGCGCCCAGTGTAAGGCTCCTAGGCACCTGCCCAGAGGTAAGTTACACCCCTTACCCGTTCCACAGCGGCCTTGGTCACACTTGTCGGTGAATTTTCTGACTGATCTTCCACTTTCATAGGGAAATACCGCGATCCTGGTCGTTGTGGATCGTTTCTCTAAGTCCTGTCGTCCTCTCCCTCTGCCCGGTCTCCCTACGGCCCTACAGACTGCGGAGGCCTTGTTTACACACGTCTTCCGGCACTACGGGGTGTCTGAGGAAATAGTGTCTGATCGGGGTCTCCAGTTCACTTCTAGGGTCTGGAAGGCTTTCATGGAGCGTCTGGGGGTCTCGATCAGCCTTACCTCAGTGTTTCACCCCGAGAGTTAACGGGCAGGTGGAGAGAGTTAACCAGGATGTGGGCAGGTTTCTGTGGTCCTATTGACAGGACCGGCCAGGGGAGTGGGTACAGAACTCGCTTCACCACTCCTCTACTAACCTCTCTCCCTTCCAGTGCGTACTGGGGTACCAGTTGGTTCTGGCGCCTTGGCATCAGAGTCAGCCCGAGGTTCCTGCGGTGGACGAACTGGTTCAGGCGCGCGGTGGAGACATGGGAAGCTGTCCGTGTTCACCTTCAGCAGGCCGTGACGCGCCAAAAGGAGAACGCAGATCACCACCGCAGTGAGGCCCCGGTGTTTGCACCGGGGGACCGGGTCTGGCTCTCGACCCGAAACCTGCCCCTCCACCTGCCCTGCCGGAAACTGGGTCCGCGGTTTGTCTCCTGAGGAGAGTGAATGAGGTTTGTTATAAAAATCAAGGTTTGTTATAAGACTTCTGAGGTTTGTAATTTCCACTTTAAAAAAATCTAACTCGATTTTTTCTTACAACAAATGTATCAAACATTCGTTTTTCGAGAAGCAGATTATGATCGATAAAGCCGCACTGAAGTCTAACTAAACCGCCCCCACAATCTTTTTATTTTCCATTTCTCTCAGCCAATCATCAGTCATTTGTGTAAGTGTGGTGCTTGTTGAAAGTCCTTCCGTATAAGTGTTCTGAAAGTCTGATGTCAATTTGTTGCATTGTTTCTGGTCAAATACAATTATTTCCAAAAGTTTACTAAGGGTTGGTAACAGGCTGATTGGTCGGCTGTTTGAGCCAGTACAGGGTGCCTTAGTTTTCTAGGTGTCAGGATTTGGCCAGGTTTGTTCCGGGTTTTGGTCACTAGATGCCCCCATTGTGCTTTTTGACCTTATGTTTTTTCCCTTGTTCCCCATTATTATTTGCACCTGTGCCTCGTTACCCCTGATTGTATTTAAACCCTTAGTTTCCCTCAGTTCTGGGCTCTGTGTTTGTATGTTAGCACCCAGCCCTAGTGTTCTGTGTATTCTTGTCGATTCCGGTGGATGCTCTTGTGGAATTCTGTTTTTGTTTTTGAGTATCTCTTGAGGCTTTTTTGTGCTATTCCTACTACCTTTTGGATTTGCCATTTTTGTATTTAAGGACTTCTCCTTTTTACTTTATTAAATACACCGTCTTAAGTACTGCTGTGTCTGCCTCATCTTCTGGGTTCTGCTGACTATTCGTGGCTCAGTTGGTCAAGTGACTGTTTCTCACTCCGGAGACCCAGGTTCGTAACCGGGTCCTGACACTAGGGTAGCGGAATGACTTTAGCTTCCCTCCATGCCTGAGGGCACACACTCTCTAGTAACTGTAACAGTCCTGGTCAGTGTTACTGTAGGGTGTTGGTCTTATAGTAACTGTAACAGTCCTGGTGTTACTGTAGGGTGATGGTCTTGTAGTAACTGAAACAGTCCTGGTCAGTGTTACTGCAGGGTGGTGGTCTTACAGTAACTGTAACAGTCCTGGTCAGTGTTAGTGTAGGGTGATGGTCTTATAGTAACAGTCTTGGTCAGTGTTACTGTAGGGTGATGGTCTTACAGTAACTGTAACAGTCCTGGTCAGTGTTACTGTAGGGTGATGGTCTTACAGTAACTGTAACAGTCTTGGTCAGTGTTACTGTAGGTTGATGGTCTTATAGTAACTGTAACAGTCCTGGTCAGTGTTACTGTAGGGTGTTGGTCTTATAGTAACTGTAACAGTCCTGGTGTTACTGTAGGGTGATGGTTTTATAGTAACTGTAACAGTCCTGGTGTTACTGTAGTAACAGTCCTGGTCAGTGTTACTGTAGGGTGATGGTCTTATAATAACTGTAACAGTCCTGGTGTTACTGTAGGGTGTTGGTCTTATAGTAACTGTAACAGTCCTGGTGTTACTGTAGGGTGATGGTCTTATAGTAACTGTAACAGTCCTGGTCAGTGTTACTGTAGGGTGATGGTCTTATAGTAACTGTAACAGTCCTGGTGTTACTGTAGGGTGATGGTCTTATAGTAACTGTAACAGTCCTGGTGTTACTGTAGGGTGATGGTCTTATAGTAACTGTAACAGTCCTGGTCAGTGTTACTGTAGGGTGTTGGTCTTATAGTAACTGTAACAGTCCTGGTCAGTGTTACTGTAGGGTGGTGGTCTTATAGTAACTGTAACAGTCCTGGTGTTACTGTAGGGTGTTGGTCTTATAGTAACAGTCCTGGTCAGTGTTACTGTAGGTTGATGGCCTTATAGTAACTGTAACAGTCCTGGTCAGTGTTACTGTAGGGTGTTGGTCTTATAGTAACTGTAACAGTCCTGGTCAGTGTTACTGTAGTGTGTTGGTCTTATAGTAACTGTAACAGTCCTGGTGTTACTGTAGGGTGGTGGTCTTATAGTAACTGTAACAGTCCTGGTGTTACTGTAGTGTGTTGGTCTTATAGTAACTGTAACAGTCCTGGTGTTACTGTAGTGTGTTGGTCTTATAGTAACTGTAACAGTCCTGGTGTTACTGTAGGTTGATGGTCTTATAGTAACTGTAACAGTCCTGGTGTTACTGTAAGGTGATGGTCTTATAGTAACTGTAACAGTCCTGGTGTTACTGTAGGGTGATGGCCTTATAGTAACTGTAACAGTCCTGGTGTTACTGTAGGGTGTTGGTCTTATAGTAACTGTAACAGTCCTGGTCAGTGTTACTGTAGGGTGGTGGTCGTATAGTAACTGTAACAGTCCTGGTCAGTGTTACTGTAGGGTGATGGTCTTATAGTAACTGTAACAGTCCTGGTGTTACTGTAGGGTGATGGTCTTATAGTAACTGTAACAGTCCTGGTGTTACTGTAAGGTGATGGTCTTATAGTAACTGTAACAGTCCTGGTCAGTGTTACTGTAAGGTGATGGTCTTATAGTAACTGTAACAGTCCTGGTCAGTGTTACTGTAGGGTGATGGTCTTATAGTAACTGTAACAGTGCTGGTGTTACTGTAGGTTGATGGTCTTATAGTAACAGTCTTGGTGAGTGTTACTGTAGGGTGATGGTCTTATAGTAACTGTAACAGTCCTGGTCAGTGTTACTGTAGGGTGATGGTCTTACATTAACTGTAACAGTCTTGGTCAGTGTTACTGTAGGTTGATGGTCTTATAGTAACTGTAACAGTCCTGGTGTTACTGTAGGGTGATGGTCTTATAGTAACTGTAACAGTCCTGGTGTTACTGTAGGGTGATGGTCTTATAGTAACTGTAACAGTCCTGGTCATTGTTACTGTAGGGTGATGGTCTTGTAGTAACTGTAACAGTCCTGGTGTTACTGTAGGGTGATGGTCTTATAGTAACTGTAACAGTGCTGGTCATTGTTACTGTAGGGTGTTGGTCTTATAGTAACTGTAACAGTCCTGGTGTTACTGTAGGGTGATGGTCTTGTAGTAACTGTAACAGTCCTGGTGTTACTGTAGGGTGTTGGTCTTATAGTAACTGTAACAGTCCTGGTCATTGTTACTGTAGGGTGATGGTCTTGTAGTAACTGTAACAGTCCTGGTGTTACTGTAGGGTGATGGTCTTATAGTAACTGTAACAGTCCTGGTCATTGTTACTGTAGGGTGATGGTCTTATAGTAACTGTAACAGTCCTGGTGTTACTGTAGGGTGATGGTCTCATAGTAACTGTAACAGTGCTGGTCATTGTTACTGTAGGGTGTTGGTCTTATAGTAACTGTAACAGTCCTGGTCAGTGTTACTGTAGGGTGGTGGTCTTGTAGTAACTGTAACAGTCCTGGTCAGTGTTACTGTAGGGTGATGGTCTTATTGTAACTGTAACAGTGCTGGTCAGTGTTACTGTAGGGTGATGGTCTTATAGTAACTGTAACAGTCTGTCCCACTCTTTTCTGTTTCACCTGTCCTTGTGCTTTTCTCCACCTCCTCCAGGTGTCGCCCATCATCCCCACTTATCCCCTGTGTTTTTATACCTGTGTTTTCTGTCTGTCTGCGCCAGTTGGTCTTGTTTGTTCAAGTCAACCATTTTTTTCCCAGCTCCTGTTTTACCCCAGTCTCTCTTTTTCTCGTCCTCCTGTGCTGGACCTTTGCCTGTCCTGACTCTGAGCATGCCTGCCTGATCACTCTGCCTGACCCTGACCCTGACCCTGACCATGCCTGCCTGATCACTCTGCCTGACCCTGACCCTGACCCTGACCATGAGCCTTCTTGTTTGTTTTTGCAATAAACTGTTACTGTTATTTCATTATACCAATGTGTTTTCATTCATTGAATTCCCTTAATCTATTTTATGAGAATTTGTAAGATTCTTGTTTGCATAAAATAGACGGAGACCAGTCTTATCAATAATAGTTAACAGAATTTATTCTCTCCTCCTCCAGAACCGGGTCAAAGGGAACTTTAAAGGTTAATTCTGAGTTCATTCTGAGTTCATTCTGACCCCCCTAGCACATGCACAGGACACACAACACAACTGAATTAACTTTTGGCCCCTCAACATTATCGATCACCACTTAGCTGACAGTTCTAATTAACAGAAAAGCAAAGAATGCACTCACAGCCTTATCTAAAACACCCCAGAGCTCAGTTCTGTCGGTTCAACCATAGGTTAACTACCTTATCTGTTTACTTAACCCACAACCCATTCGTTTCTGCCTAGTTGGAATGGTGTTCATTAACTCTAATTACTCCTTGTCCGTGTCACACAATCCCTTCTTATGAACTCATATTGTTTATCACATATAACAAAACAGAGTATAAGTTTACTTAGTTACAGTTCCATTTAAAATGATTTGTTCAGTCATTTAATCGTAATTTTCCTAACATAAACTGTCACGCCCTGGTCTTAGTATTTTGTGTTTTCTTTATTATTTTGGTCAGGCGAGGGTGTGACATGGGTTATTTTATGTGGTGTGTTTTGTCTTGGGTATTTTGTAGGTTATGGGATTGTGGTTAGTGGGGTTGTTCAGAATAGTCTACGGCTGCCTGGAGTGGTTCTCAATCAGAGGCAGGTGTTTATCGTTGTCTCTGATTGGGAACCATATTTAGGCAGCCATATTCTTTGAGTGTTTCCTATCTCGGTGTTTGCACCAGATAGGGCTGTTTTGGTTTTTCACATTTCTTGTTTTGTTAGTCTATTCATGTATAGTCTCTTTATTAAAGAACCATGAATAAGAACCACGCTGCGTTTTGGTCCGCCTCTCCTTCGACTCAAGAAAACCGTTACATAAACATTGTTACTTCAACACAGTCTGCATTTGGTCTGGTTGAGAGAATGTGGGTGGCTACTTTGTTTAACACTTTTCTGGTTAATAAATGATTCCATATGTATTATTTCATAGTTTGATGTCTTCACTATTATTCTACACTGTAGAAAATAGTAAAAAAAAAAATCTATACCATTGAATGAGTAAGTGTGTCCACACTTTTGACTGGTACTGTATATCAAAAAGTAACACAAGAAAATTACATTACAATGACGAGGCTATATACAGGGAAGGATGGGAAAGGGGATACCTAGTCAGATGTACAACTGAATGCATTCAACTGAAATGTGTCTTCCGCATTTAACCCAAACCCTCTGAATCAGAGAGGTGCAGGGGGTTGCCTCAATGGTTCCGGTACCAAGTCAATGTGCGGGGTTACAGGTTAGTCGAGGTAATTTGTAATATGCCGCATTGGTCTTTTTGAAAACAAAAACTGTATGTGGGAATATAATTAGAGGAAAACCAGCATGATGTAGAGGTAAACCAGCCTGATGTAGAGGTAAACTAGCCTGATGTAGAGGAAACCATTATAATATAGATGAAACCATTATAATGTAGAGAAAAAACAGCATGATGTAGAGGAAAACCATTATAATGTAGAGGAAAACCAGCATGATGTAGAGTAAACCAGCATGATGTAGAGGAAAACCATTATGATGTAGAGGAAAACCATTATGATGTAGAGGAAAACCATTATAATGTAGAGGAAAACCAGCATGATGTTGAGGAAAACATTATAATTTAGAGGAAAACCAGCAAGATGTAGAGGAAAACCATTATAATGTAGAGGAAAACCAGCATGATGTAGAGGTAAATCATTATAATGTAGAGGTAAACAGCATAATGTAAAGGTAAACATCATAATGTAGAGGTAAACAGCATGATGTAGAGGAAAACCATTATAATGTAGAGGAAAACCAGCATGATGTTGAGGAAAACATTATAATTTAGAGGAAAACCAGCAAGATGTAGAGGAAAACCATTATAATGTAGAGGAAAACCAGCATGATGTAGAGGTAAATCATTATAATGTAGAGGTAAACAGCATAATGTAAAGGTAAACATCATAATGTAGAGGTAAACAGCATGATGTAGAGGAAAACCATTATAATGTAGAGGAAAACCAGCATGATGTAGAGGTAAATCATTATGATGTAGAGGTAAACAGCATAATGTAAAGGTAAACATCATAATGTAGAGGTAAACAGCATGATGTAGAGGAAAACCATTATAATGTAGAGGAAAACCAGCATGATGTAGAGGTAAATCATTATGATGTAGAGGTAAACAGCATAATGTAAAGGTAAACATCATAATGTAGAGGTAAACAGCATGATGTAGAGGAAAACCATTATAATGTAGAGGAAAACCAGCATGATGTAGAGGAAAACCAGCATGATGTAGAGGAAAACCATTATAATGTAGAGGAAAAACCAGCATAATGTAGAGGTAAACCAGCATAATGTAGAGGTAAACCAGCATGATGTAGAGGTAAACCATTATGATGTAGAGGTAAACCATTATGATGTAGAGGTAAACAGCATAATGTAGAGGTAAACAGCATGATGTAGAGGAAAACCATTATGATGTAAAGGTAAACAGCATAATGTAAAGGTAAACATCATAATGTAGAGGTAAACAGCATGATGTAGAGGAAAACCATTATAATGTAGAGGAAAACCAGCATGATGTAGAGGTAAATCATTATGATGTAGAGGTAAACAGCATAATGTAAAGGTAAACATCATAATGTAGAGGTAAACAGCATGATGTAGAGGAAAACCATTATAATGTAGAGGAAAACCAGCATGATGTAGAGGAAAACCATTATAATGTAGAGGAAAAACCAGCATAATGTAGAGGTAAACCAGCATAATGTAGAGGTAAACCAGCATGATGTAGAGGTAAACCATTATGATGTAGAGGTAAACCATTATGATGTAGAGGTAAACAGCATAATGTAGAGGTAAACAGCATGATGTAGAGGAAAACCATTATGATGTAAAGGTAAACATCATAATGTAGAGGTAAACAGCATGATGTAGAGGAAAACCATTATAATGTGGAGGAAAACCATTATAATGTAGAGGAAACCATTATAATGTAGAGGTAAAACCAGCATAATGTAGAGGTAAACCAGCATAATGTAGAGGTAAACCAGCATGATGTAGAGGTAAATCATTATGATGTAGAGGTAAACAGCATAATGTAAAGGTAAACATCATAATGTAGAGGTAAACAGCATGATGTAGAGGAAAACCATTATAATGTGGAGGAAAACCATTATAATGTAGAGGTAAACCAGCATGATGTAGAGGGAAACCATTATAATGTAGAGGTAAACCAGCATGATGTATAGGAAAACCATTATAATGTAGAGGAAAACCAGCATGATGTAGAGGAAAACCATTATAATGTAGAGGAAAACCAGCATGATGTAGAGGAAAACCAGCATGATGTATAGGAAACCATTATAATGTAGAGGAAAACCAGCATGATGTAGAGGTAAACCAGCATAATGTAGAGGAAACCAGCATGCTCTTGTCGTGACCTCTTTATCATCAAGCTTCGATGATTCATGTGATAAAATGACTGCATAATTGAAGAAAATCGTTACGTCACTGAGCTCCACTCTCTGACATTTACTCATTAAGCTAAATATGTTTTTCAGACAAGACCATTCTGTTAAAGAACTACCCTCTGTTAGACTAGGTGTGGCATGAGTTGGCACGAGAGAAGAAATTCTCTCTCTCTCACTCTCGCTCTCCCTCTATCTCTCTTGCTCTCTCTCTATCTCCATCTCACTCTCTCACTCTAGCTCTCCCATTCTCTCTCCCTGTCTATCTCTCTCTTTCTGAAAACATGAGAGTGGGAGAGAGAAGGTAGATCAGAGGAGGGAAAGGGACCATTATAATACGTTGGGGCATGCATTGCAATTGTTCGAAGTTCAAACGTGGCGAGAACAGTAGGAATAGCGAGGAAGAGCCAGTTAAGCTGATGAAAATGGGTACAGTATGTTCCTGCATGAATCAGAGAGGCTAAAGTTGAGAGAGACATGCGGTCAGAGGAAAGAGAGGAGAAGAAAAATCAGATGGGCAGATGGTAACGAAGGTGCTTTGATCTTCCAGAGCCTTGAAGTAATGGTGATGGGTCTCTTTTAACAAGGAATAAATAAAATGGCTAGGACACTTTGAATGGTCTCTATTTGATGTCATTCTTCTCATGCTTCTCGTCAGGGTGGGAGACATGAAGATGGGCTGCAACAGACATCTTAGACAGCCTTTGTCTCAGTCTGTGTGAAGAGCACTAATCAAAGACTTGGGGGAATGAAAGAGTCTTTGATTAAAGGCAGTCCTGACCCCTGACCCCTGAATCATGATGAAGAAGAGACACTGACGAAAACATAAGAGGTGGTGATTTACACATCAGACTGAAGGTTGGACTGTGTGTGTGTGTGTGTGTGTGCGTGTGTGCTTGTGTGCTTGTGTGACAGCTGTGAGTGAGGCCATTTAACGTAGGTCAGCCTCAATGACTCATCTCATCGTCTGATGAGAAGATGTTGTCCACAGTTTAAGTGAAACGAAGAGGGTTTTATAGCACCTGTTTACATTACTACTCTTCTCTCATGTTCACTCCCCTCCAACCCCTCACCGTGTCTCTCCAGTTCATCCTTTGTTCAAGCACTGTATCAGCTTACTTTCTATTTGTAAGCCTACAATAACAACAACAACAATAACAACAGCAGTGTGATGAACAAGCGAGGAAGGAAGATATCTATATTCACAATGATCTATCACTCCTATCTCTGTCTTTGTTCTCTCAATCAGCCTAGCAGTGGTATAACATCACACCATCGTGTTCTGTCAGAGCAGTCTGACAGTCAGAGCATTCTGATTGACAGTGCTAGGCTACAGGATATACAGTGACTGATTGGTCGGTCAGTCACAGTGCTAGGCTACAGGATATACAGTGACTGATTGGTCGGTCAGTCACAGTGCTAGGCTACAGGATATACAGTGACTGATTGGTCGGTCAGTCACAGTGCTAGGCTACAGGATATACAGTAACTGATTGGTCGGTCAGTCACAGTGCTAGGCTACAGGATATACAGTGACTGATTGGTCGGTCAGTCACAGTGCTAGGCTACAGGATATACAGTGACTGATTGGTCTGTCAGTCACAGTGCTAGGCTACAGGATATACAGTGACTGATTGGTCGGTCAGTCACAGTGCTAGGCTACAGGATATACAGTGACTGATTGGTCGGTCAGTCACAGTGCTAGGCTACAGTATATACAGTGACTGATTGGTCGGTCAGTCACAGTGCTAGGCTACAGGATATACAGTGACTGATTGGTCGGTCAGTCACAGTGCTAGGCTACAGGATATACAGTGACTGATTGGTCGGTCAGTCACAGTGCTAGGCTACAGTATATACAGTGACTGATTGGTCGGTCAGTCACAGTGCTAGGCTACAGGATATACAGTGACTGATTGGTCGGTCAGTCACAGTGCTAGGCTACAGGATATACAGTGACTGATTGGTCGGTCAGTCACAGTGCTAGGCTACAGTATATACAGTGACTGATTGGTCGGTCAGTCACAGTGCTAGGCTACAGTATATACAGTGACTGATTGGTCGGTCAGTCACAGTGCTAGGCTACAGTATATACAGTGACTGATTGGTCGGTCAGTCACAGTGCTAGGCTACAGGATATACAGTGACTGATTGGTCGGTCAGTCACAGTGCTAGGCTACAGGATATACAGTGACTGATTGGTCGGTCAGTCACAGTGCTAGGCTACAGGATATACAGTGACTGATTGGTCGGTCAGTCACAGTGCTAGGCTACAGGATATACAGTGACTGATTGGTCGGTCAGTCACAGTGCTAGGCTACAGGATATACAGTGACTGATTGGTCGGTCAGTCACAGTGCTAGGCTACAGGATATACAGTGACTGATTGGTCTGTCACCGTGCTAGGCTACAGGATATACAGTGACTGATTGGTCTGTCACCGTGCTAGACTACAGGATATACAGTGACTGATTGGTTGGTCAGTCACAGTGCTAGGCTACAGGATATACAGTGACTGATTGGTCGGTCAGTCACAGTGCTAGGCTACAGGATATACAGTGACTGATTGGTCTGTCACCGTGCTAGGCTACAGGATATACAGTGACTGATTGGTCTGTCACCGTGCTAGGCTACAGGATATACAGTGACTGATTGGTCTGTCACCGTGCTAGGCTACAGGATATACAGTGACTGATTGGTCTGTCACCGTGCTAGGCTACAGTATATACAGTGACTGATTGGTCTGTCACAACGCTGGGCTACAGGATATACAGTGACTGATTGGTCTGTCACCGCACTAGACTACAGGATATACAGTGACTGATTGGTCTGTCACCGCACTAGACTACAGGATATACAGTGACTGATTGGTCTGTCACCGCACTAGACTACAGGATATACAGTGACTGATTGGTCTGTCAGTCACAGTGCTAGGCTACAGGATATACAGTGACTGATTGGTTGGTCAGTCACAGTGCTAGGCTACAGGATATACAGTGACTGATTGGTTGGTCAGTCACAGTGCTAGGCTACAGGATATACAGTGACTGATTGGTCTGTCACCGCACTAGACTACAGGATATACAGTGACTGATTGGTCTGTCACCGCACTAGACTACAGGATATACAGTGACTGATTGGTCTGTCACCGCACTAGACTACAGGATATACAGTGACTGATTGGTCTGTCACCGCACTAGACTACAGGATATACAGTGACTGATTGGTCTGTCACCGCACTAGACTACAGGATATACAGTGACTGATTGGTCTGTCACCGCACTAGACTACAGGATATACATTGCATTAGGAAAATTATTCAGACCCCTTGACTTTTTCCATATTCTTTTACATTACAGCCTTATTCTAAAATGGATTAAATCATTTTTCCCCCCTCATCAATCTACATACAATACATTATTTACATAACTATTCAGACGCTTAGCTATGAGACTCGAAATTGAGCTCAGGTACATCCTGTTTCCATTGATCGTCCTTGATATGTTTCTTGATTGGAGTCCACCTGTGGTAAATTCAATTGATTGGCCACACACCTGTCTATATAAGGTCCCACAGCTGACAGTGCTCAGTGCAAAACCTTCTCCAGAGGGCTCAAGACCTCAGACTGGGGCAAAGGCTCACCTTCCAACAGGACAACGACTCTAAGCACACGGCCAAGACAATGCAGGAGTGGCTTCGGAACAAGTCTCTTAATGACTTGAGTGGCCCAGCGAGAGCCCTGACTTGAACCCAAGTTAACATATCTGGAGAGACCTGGAAAATCCCCATCAATCCTGCTTTGTCATTATGGTGTGTAGATTGATGAGGGAGCAAACAAAGGCTGTAACAGAACAAAATGTGGAAAAGGTCAAGGGGTCTGAATACACTGTAATTGTCTCTGACGTGCCAGTGCCTCTCATTTCAAATCGACTCACCTGACCAACACCATGAACACTATCGAGCATAAATAGCTTCAGAAATACAGAGGATGAGGGAATAGGGTTTACATGTTAGTTTTCTATGGGGGTTGTGAAGAGAGGGAGCATACCACATCTTTACTCCAACAACAACACTGCTACTGTCAAAACTCCTCTGGGAAAAGTTAGTTCATTCCTAAAATAGCTTCGCCCTGCCAACCCTCCTAAAAGAGACACTGCCCTGTTGGTCAACACACAATCATGTGGGGGGGTGGGGGAATTAGGAAAGGGGGATACCTAGCCAGTTGTCCAACTGAATGCCTTCAAATGAAATGCGTCATCGGCATTTAACCCAACCCTTGTGAATCAGAGAGGTGCGGGGGGCTGCCATAATCGACATCCACGTCTTCGGCGCCCGGGAAACAGTGGGTTAACTGCCTTGTTCAGGGAAACAGTGGGTTAACTGCCTTGTTCAGGGGAACAGTGGGTTAACTGCCTTGCTCAGGGGCAGAACGAAGGATTTTTACCTTGTCAGCTCGGGGATTCAATCCAGCAACCTTTCAGTTTAAAGCCCTTCAGCCTGTTGTTTTTGTTATAATTTAGGTTAGAAAATGGAAAAGTACCTAAGTACCTTCTCCCATTTACCTCAACATCACATCACAGTGCCAGCCTACAGGCGTGTGCAGTACATCATGTTTGTGTGACTGAGTAGGTCCTCTTCCTGGCCCTCAAAATCCACCGGTTAAATATGTGGACATGATACCACATTACACTCCACTATCTAAACCAGAAGGTGTGTGTGGTCTGCCTGCCTGCCTGCCTGCCTGCCTGCCTGCCTGTCTGTCTGTCTGTCTGTCTGTCTGTCTGTCTGTCTGTCTGTCTCCCTCCACCTTTCTGTAATTGAACTGAGTTGAGCCTCCATGGTGACGGACCAATTACCTCCCCTCTTTCCTCCGGCACACAGGGAAGAAAATATGCAAAACAGACCTTTGTGAGATTTTTGGATTCAGAATGACTTCCCCAACCAGCCGTGTGGGAGCTATGGAATATGGAGGCTGAGACAGTCTATAAGACTGAGACAGTCTATAAGATCACTAGGGGAGTTATTGGAGGCCAAAACAGTAGCAAACTTCTGTTAGAGAGGCCAAAACAGAGAGACTACAACGTGGCCCCTCTGGTAGAGAGGCCAAAACAGAGACTACAACGTGGCCCCTCTGGTAGAGAGGCCAAAACAGAGACTACAACGTGGCCCCTCTGGTAGAGAGGCAAAAACAGAGACTACAACGTGGCCCCTCTGTTAAACAGCATAATAAGACAGATGGAAACAATATAATGTATGCATGTAGATGACATCAACAGCAGGGTTGAGGACAATTCCATTTCAGTCCAGTCAATTCAGCTAACTTAACTGAAATGCCATTGCCATCGGATAGGAACATTTTAATGAGTGACTTGAGTGTGAATTCACTCCAACCCTGATTAACAGTAGAGTTGTGTGGCAGCCTGCCAGGTCTAAGACTAAGAGTCTTTTCCTGTTGTTTTGGTCATACATAACACATTAAACCCCCCCCCCCCAGCGATATAGTGTATTAGTGAGAGAGAGAGTGAGATAGTGTGTGAGGGAGAGAGAGGCAAGGATGGAGAGTGTGTGAAAAGCATTGTGAAAGGTTGGCTGCAGACTGTTGGGAAGATTCTCTTCCTAGAGAGTCCCACTGAAGTACCACTGGGAAACTGATATTATTCATATCTAAGTGTGTGTGTGTGTGTGTGTGTGTGTGTGTGTGTGTTTATCTGAGGGCTGAACGAAGACCTAAACATAATTATATTGGGGCCAATCTCATATAAAGCTCACATAGGAGCTTAACAATAACCCAAAGGAGCTTTACAATAACCCAAGGAGCTTTACAATAACCCAAAGGAGCTTTATAATAACCCAAAGGAGCTTTACAATAACCCAAAGGAGCTTTACAATAACCCAAAGGAGCTTTACAATAACCCAAAGGAGCTGTACAATAACCCAAGGAGCTTTACAATAACCCAAAGGAGCTTTACAATAACCCAAAGGAGCTGTACAATAACCCAAGGAGCTTTACAATAACCCAAAGGAGCTTTACAATAACCCAAAGGAGCTTTACAATAAGCAATATGTCAATCACTTAATTCCCATTCTCATTAACAACCTTTTCCTTAGGGCAGATAATACTTTAGCCACAGAAATACAATCACTAGAACAGAAATAGCCCCTCCTTCCATTCAAGTGATTCTATTTCTATGACTATAGCATTCACAAGGTCTTTCTGTGAGAAATCCCGCTAGGTGTTTTCCAGCTGTGTGTCAAACTGTAATATTACTAGCACCAGAATATCAAACAGGCCCCTAAGACGTCTAACAACTGTCTTCATGGGGAGTGGCGCTTTCATAAAGATCGTAGTTAACTCTCACTGGAGTCAAAACCCAGCGGCCAACACTGGTTTATAGTGACTTCATTTCAACTAAACTTACAACTGCTTGTGAACTGGTTGGAATGACGACTGTATTCTTGGTTGTAAACAGGTGATAGCCACATCCTACATGTTTCCATCAGAGCTGGGCCAAATAATACTAAGTATTTCACTGCCCTGTTGGAGCTGGTAACACAAGACATTCTACTGCCCTGTTGGAGCTGGTAACATAAGACATTCTACTGTCCTGTTGGAGCTGGTAACACAAGACATTCTACTGCCCTGTTGGAGCTGGTAACATAAGACATTCTACTGCCCTGTTGGAGCTGGTAACATAAGACATTCTACTGTCCTGTTGGAGCTGGTAACATAAGACATTCTACTGTCCTGTTGGAGCTGGTAACATAAGACATTCTACTGTACTGTTGGAGCTGGTAACACAAGACATTCTACTGCCCTGTTGGAGCTGGTAACATAAGACATTCTACTGCCCTGTTGGAGCTGGTAACATAAGACATTCTACTGCCCTGTTGGATCTGGTAACATAAGGCATTCTACTGCCCTGTTGGAGCTGGTAACATAAGACATTCTACTGTACTGTTGGAGCTGGTAACATAAGACATTCTACTGTCCTGTTGGAGCTGGTAACATAAGACATTCTACTGCCCTGTTGGAGCTGGTAACATAAGCCATACTACTGCCCTGTTGGAGCTGGTAACATAAGACATTCTACTGTCCTGTTGGAGCTGGTAACATAAGACATTCTACTGTCCTGTTGGAGCTGGTAACATAAGACATTCTACTGTCCTGTTGGAGCTGGTAACATAAGACATTCTACTGTCCTGTTGGAGCTGGTAACATAAGACATTCTACTGTCCTGTTGGAGCTGGTAACATAAGACATTCTACTGCCCTGTTGGAGCTGGTAACATAAGACATTCTACTGTACTGTTGGAGCTGGTAACATAAGACATTCTACTGTCCTGTTGGAGCTGGTAACATAAGACATTCTACTGCCCTGTTGGAGCTGGTAACATAAGACATTCTACTACCCTGTTGGAGCTGGTAACATAAGACATTCTACTGCCCTGTTGGAGCTGGTAACATAAGACATTCTACTGTCCTGTTGGAGCTGGTAACATAAGACATTCTACTGCCCTGTTGGAGCTGGTAACATAAGACATTCTACTGCCCTGTTGGAGCTGGTAACATAAGACATTCTACTGCCCTGTTGGAGCTGGTAACATAAGACATTCTACTGTCCTGTTGGAGCTGGTAACATAAGACATACTACTGCCCTGTTGGAGCTGGTAACATAAGACATTCTACTGTCCTGTTGGAGCTGGTAACATAAGACATTCTACTGCCCTGTTGGAGCTGGTAACATAAGACATTCTACTGTCCTGTTGGAGCTGGTAACATAAGACATTCTACTGTACTGTTGGAGCTGGTAACATAAGACATTCTACTGTCCTGTTGGAGCTGGTAACATAAGACATTCTACTGCCCTGTTGGAGCTGGTAACATAAGACATTCTACTGCCCTGTTGGAGCTGGTAACATAAGACATTCTACTGCCCTGTTGGAGCTGGTAACATAAGACATTCTACTGTCCTGTTGGAGCTGGTAACATAAGACATTCTACTGCCCTGTTGGAGCTGGTAACATAAGACATTCTACTGCCCTGTTGGAGCTGGTAACATAAGACATTCTACTGTCCTGTTGGAGCTGGTAACATAAGACATACTACTGCCCTGTTGGAGCTGGTAACATAAGACATTCTACTGTCCTGTTGGAGCTGGTAACATAAGACATACTACTGCCCTGTTGGAGCTGGTAACATAAGACATTCTACTGTCCTGTTGGAGCTGGTAACATAAGACATTCTACTGCCCTGTTGGAGCTGGTAACATAAGACATTCTACTGTCCTGTTGGAGCTGGTAACATAAGACATTCTACTGTCCTGTTGGAGCTGGAAACATAAGACATTCTACTGTCCTGTTGGAGCTGGTAACATAAGACATTCTACTGCCCTGTTGGAGCTGGTAACATAAGACATTCTACTGTCCTGTTGGATCTGGTAACATAAGACATTCTACTGTCCTGTTGGAGCTGGTAACATAAGACATTCTACTGCCCTGTTGGAGCTGGTAACATAAGACATTCTACTGCCCTGTTGGAGCTGGTAACACAAGACATTCTACTGTCCTGTTGGAGCTGGTAACACAAGACATTCTACTGCCCTGTTGGAGCTGTTAACACAAGACATTCTACTGCCCTGTTGGAGCTGGTAACATAAGACATTCTACTGCCCTGTTGGAGCTGGTAACATAAGACATTCTACTGTCCTGTTGGAGCTGGTAACATAAGACATTCTACTGCCCTGTTGGAGCTGGTAACATAAGACATTCTAATGCCCTGTTGGAGCTGATAACATAAGACATTCTACTGCCCTGTTGGAGCTGTTAACACAAGACATTCTACTGCCCTGTTGGAGCTGGTAACATAAGACATTCTACTGCCCTGTTGGAGCTGGTAACATAAGACATTCTACTGTCCTGTTGGATCTGGTAACATAAGACATTCTACTGTCCTGTTGGAGCTGGTAACATAAGACATTCTACTGCCCTGTTGGAGCTGGTAACATAAGACATTCTACTGCCCTGTTGGAGCTGTTAACATAAGACATTCTACTGCCCTGTTGGAGCTGGTAACGTAAGACATTCTAAGAAGGCCCACAGTCCACTCTATCACAAATCCATCAGAAGAAACTAGGTCCAATTTAGCAGGCTTTTACTGCAATGGCTTTCACCTGGTAGACCCCCCACTGGTTCCTTTCTTTCAAATAGTTTATTTCAGTACATTGATAAAAATGAAATAATGAAAATAGTTAGTGTCCAGGAATTGGTTATGTAAGGTTGTATCAATCGCAGGTCTAGTACGTTGTGCACACAGCTTGGATAACCAACGTGTTACAGTAAGAAGACTGTACACAATGCACTGTCAATATGGATAATGGGACTCCTCAGTGTTTCTCCTCAGTGCTCTCTCTTCCTTCCAGCACTCTTGATTTTCATTCTGTTTGGTCTTGTCTGCCTGAGCTCTCGTCTCTGATCCCTTTATAAAACGACTCAGTGCTGAGCACAGAGCACCACACACACACACACACACACACACACTAGCCTGCTGTTCAGTCCAATGCATGTGAGAATATGAAAGATGGAGGGAGAGAGATCAAATGGCAATATTAATGACGGGGAATATTTCTGCTTTCTCTCTCGCTCTCTCCCTCTCTCACTATCTCTCTGTCTCTTTCGCACACACACACACACACACAGACACACAGACACACACACACACACACACACACACACCACACCACACACACGGTGCTGAGAATCACATTGGTCTGCAGACTGAGAAGACAGTTGGTGTTCTATTTAAAGCTGTGTCAGAAGGAGATTAATCTGATTGACTCATTTCATCTGGCATTATGAATACTGAATAGGCCTACTGAATGATGATCTATGACCTCAATTCTATTCTATTCTATTCACTTCCTTTATCCTTGAGGGGAACTATAGAACCTGCTCTCTTTCTCCTGTGTGTTCTAGAATGTAGAGACCTGTTCCTATATATCGTCACAGCCAGGAAACAACACAATCCTACGTCTACCCGGGCCAGTACAGCATCTCAAATGTTTCAGAAGATATCGTTGGATTGTGTCTGAAGTTGACGTGTACCACAATGAGAATTGATTATGGTCTTGCCTCTGGGAGTTTCTAACTGAGAGGAGAGGCACTATGCAAGATGAACTTGATCCCTTCGACTTGGAACGGAGACACACTGAGCCTAAGTCCCAAATGGCACCCTATTCCCTATGTAGTGCACTACTTTGACCAGGCCTCATAGGGTTCTTGTCAAAAGAGCACTGAATAGGTAACAGGGTTCTATTTGGGCAGAGGCCACACTGCCGATGAGGGGTGTTGACCTGCCTACCTATTGATGACTGGACTGCACTTTTTTGCTAGAGTAAGCATAGGTTCCCCTGGCCTCTCCCCGCAGGTTCACACACACACACACACACACACACACACACACACACACACACACACACACACACACACACACACACACACACACACACATATCCCCCTACCAACACACATACACACCCTCCAATCAGTGCAAAAAAAAGAAATCTTTAAAATAAACACCACTCTGCCAGCCGGGCCATTGTACTTCTGTCAGTCACTGCAGTCCAGTCCAGACAGGAGCCCAAAGGATGCCGACGCAATGCAGGGGAGAGAGCAGCACAGAGCAGGGGGAACTATGGGACTGGGACCTACGCTTACGGACGACGACCATTACGGACAACGGCCATACCAGGGCCATGCAAGGTACCTGGACCACTACTCCACTCCTACTTCTTAATGCCCTACTCCTTTAGAGTGTGGTAGTCCTCCAGGATAGTACTGTATGTTCCACTTTTCATAGTGTTGTAGTACTCCAGGATAGTACTGTATTTGGGTTAACTAAAGTGTTACTGTGTTCTCCAGGATAGTACTGTATTTGGGTTAACTAAAGTGTTACTGTGTTCTCCAGGATAGTACTGTATTTGGGTTAACTAAAGTGTTACTGTGTTCTCCAGGATAGTCCTGTATTTGGGTTAACTAAAGTGTTACTGTGTTCTCCAACTCACTTTTGCTTGACAGGTTTGACATTCATTAATGTTAGTGTAGCAAATGTTTTTTCTGAGTTCATGTTTGAAATGAGTTCATGTTTGAGTTCATATTTGAAATGTGCAGTAAGGTGGTTTACCTACAGTAAGGTGGTTTACCTACAGTAAGGTGGTTTACCTACAATAAGGGGGTTTACCTACAGTAAGATGGTTTACCTACAGTAAGGGGGTTTACCTACTGCATAATATACATTATAGTAGTCCTTCAGAGGGATTGGAAACTTTTCAATGAAACAAAAATAATTAATTTACTTCAATAGATAGGCTATCTCACGCTCTACTGTCAACTCCACTTAGCTCCACTCAAACATTTAGACTGTAGAGTAGACTAGGGGAAACATTTAGACTGTAGAGTAGACTAGGGGAAACATTTAGACTGTAGAGTAGACTAGGGGAAACATTTAGACTGTAGAGAAGACAAGGGGAAACATTTAGACTGTAGAGTAGACTAGGGGGAAACATTTAGACTGTAGAGAAGACAAGGGGAAACATTTATACTGTAGAGTAGACTAGGGGGAAACATTTAGACTGTAGAGTAGACTAGGGGAAACATTTAGACTGTAGAGAAGACAAGGGGAAACATTTAGACTGTAGAGTAGACTAGGGGGAAACATTTAGACTGTAGAGTAGACTAGGGGAAACATTTAGACTGTAGAGTAGACTAGGGGAAACATTTAGACTGTAGAGAAGACAAGGGGAAACATTTAGACTGTAGAGAAGATAAGGGGAAACATTTAGACTGTAGAGTAGACTAGGGGAAACATTTAGACTGTAGAGTAGACTAGGGGGAAACATTTAGACTGTAGAGTAGACTAGGGGAAACATTTAGACTGTAGAGAAGACAAGGGGAAACATTTAGACTGTAGAGAAGACAAGGGGAAACATTTAGACTGTAGAGTAGACTAGGGGAAACATTTAGACTGTAGAGTAGACTAGGGGAAACATTTAGACTGTAGAGAAGACACGGGGAAACATTTAGACTGTAGAGTAGACTGGGGGAAACATTTAGACTGTAGAGAAGACAAGGGGAAACATTTAGACTGTAGAGTAGACTAGGGGAAACATTTAGACTGTAGAGTAGACTAGGGGGAAACATTTAGACTGTAGAGTAGACTAGGGGAAACATTTAGACTGTAGAGAAGACAAGGGGAAACATTTAGACTAGAGTAGACTAGGGGGAAACATTTAGACTGTAGAGTAGACTAGGGGAAACATTTAGACTGTAGAGTAGACTAGGGGAAACATTTAGACTGTAGAGTAGACTAGGGGAAACATTTAGACTGTAGAGAAGACAAGGGGAAACATTTAGACTGTAGAGTAGACTAGGGGGAAACATTTAGACTGTAGAGAAGACAAGGGGAAACATTTATACTGTAGAGTAGACTAGGGGAAACATTTAGACTGTAGAGTAGACTAGGGGAAACATTTAGACTGTAGAGAAGACAAGGGGAAACATTTAGACTGTAGAGTAGACTAGGGGAAACATTTAGACTGTAGAGTAGACTAGGGGAAACATTTAGACTGTAGAGTAGACTAGGGGGAAACATTTAGACTGTAGAGAAGACAAGGGGAAACATTTAGACTGTAGAGAAGACAAGGGGAAACATTTAGACTGTAGAGTAGACTAGGGGAAACATTTAGACTGTAGAGTAGACTAGGGGAAACATTTAGACTGTAGAGTAGACTAGGGGAAACATTTAGACTGTAGAGAAGACAAGGGGAAACATTTAGACTGTAGAGAAGACAAGGGGAAACATTTAGACTGTAGAGTAGACTAGGGGAAACATTTAGACTGTAGAGTAGACTAGGGGAAACATTTAGACTGTAGAGAAGACACGGGGAAACATTTAGACTGTAGAGTAGACTAGGGGGAAACATTTAGACTGTAGAGAAGACAAGGGAAACATTTAGACTGTAGTAGACTAGAAACATTTAGACTGTAGAGTAGACTAGGGGAAACATTTAGACTGTAGAGTAGACTAGGGGAAACATTTAGACTGTAGAGAAGACAAGGGGAAACATTTAGACTAGAGTAGACTAGGGGGAAACATTTAGACTGTAGAGTAGACTAGGGGGAAACATTTAGACTGTAGAGTAGACTAGGGGGGGAAACATTTAGACTGTAGAGTAGACTAGGGGAAACATTTAGACTGTAGAGTAG
>NC_088235.1:0-25000 GCF_036934945.1 Oncorhynchus masou masou
GTATCAGGGTGGGCCCACCTCAGGGTCCCATAGGTCCACTCAGGGTTCAGGGTGGGTCTACTGTTCAGGGTGGGTCCACTGTTCAGGGTGGGTCCAACTGTTCAGGGTGGGTCTACTGTTCAGGGTGGGTCTACTGTTCAGGGTGGGTCCACTGTTCAGGTGGCTACTGTTCAGGGTGGGTCTACTGTTCAGTATCAGGGTGGGTGGGTCATAGGTCCACTGTTCAGTATCAGGGTGGGTCTACTGTTCAGGGTGGGTCTACTGTTCAGGGTGGGTCTACTGTTCAGGGTGGGTCTACTGTTCAGTATCAGGGTGGGTCTACTGTTCACTGGGTGGGTCTACTGTTCAGGGTGGGTCTACTGTTCAGTATCAGGGTGGGTCTACTGTTCAGGGTGGGTCTACTGTTCAGTATCAGGTGGGTCTACTGTTCAGGTGGGTCTACTGTTCAGGGTGGGTCTACTGTTCAGGGTGGGTCTACTGTTCAGTTCAGGGTGGGTCTACTGTTCAGGGTGGGTCTACTGTTCAGTATCAGGGTGGGTCTACTGTTCAGGGTGGGTCTACTGTTCAGGGTGGGTCTACTGTTCAGGTGGGTCTACTGTTCAGTCTATCAGGGTGGGTCTACTGTTCAGTATCAGGGTGGGTCTACTGTTCAGGTGGGTCTACTGTTCAGGGTGGGTCTACTGTTCAGGTGGGTCTACTGTTCAGTATCAGGGTGGGTCTACTGTTCAGGTGTGGGTCCACTGTTGTATCAGGTGGGTCTACTGTTCAGTATCAGGGTGGGTCTACTGTTCAGGGTGGGTCTACTGTTCAGTATCAGTATCAGGGTGGGTCTACTGTTCAGTATCAGGGTGGGTCTACTGTTCAGTATCAGGGTGGGTCTACTGTTCAGTATCAGGGTGGGTCTACTGTTCAGTATCAGGGTGGGTCTACTGTTCAGTATCAGGGTGGGTCTACTGTTCAGTATCAGGTGGGTCTACTGTTCAGTATCAGGGTGGGTCTACTGTTCAGTATCAGGGTGGGTCTACTCAGTATCAGGGTGGGTCTACTGTTCAGTATCAGGGTGGGTCTACTGTTCAGTATCAGGGTGGGTCTACTGTTCAGGGTGGGTCCACTGTTCAGTATCAGGGTGGGTCTACTGTTCAGTATCAGGGTGGGTCTACTGTTCAGTATCACTGGGTGGGTCTACTGTTCAGGGTGGGTCCACTGTTCAGGGTGGGTCTACTGTTCAGGGTGGGTCTACTGTTCAGTATCAGGGTGGGTCTACTGTTCAGGGTGGGTCTACTGTTCAGTATCAGGGTGGGTCACTGTTCAGGGTGGGTCTACTGTTCAGTATCAGGGTGGGTCCACTGTTCAGGGTGGGTCTACTGTTCAGGGTGGGTCCACTGTTCAGGGTGGGTCTACTGTTCAGGGTGGGTCTACTGTTCAGTATCAGGGTGGGTCTACTGTTCAGTATCAGGGTGGGTCTACTGTTCAGTATCAGGGTGGGTCTACTGTTCAGGGTGGGTCTACTGTTCAGTATCAGGGTGGGTCTACTGTTCAGGGTGGGTCTACTGTTGTTCAGGGTGGGTCTACTGTTCAGTATCAGGGTGGGTCTACTGTTCAGGGTGGGTCTACTGTTCAGTATCAGGGTGGGTCACTGTTCAGGGTGGGTCTACTGTTCAGTATCAGGGTGGGTCTACTGTTCAGTATCAGGGTGGGTCCACTGTTCAGTATCAGGGTGGGTCCACTGTTCAGTATCAGGGTGGGTCTACTGTTCAGGGTGGGTCTACTGTTCAGTATCAGGGTGGGTCTACTGTTCAGTATCAGGGTGGGTCTACTGTTCAGTATCAGGGTGGGTCTACTGTTCAGTATCAGGGTGGGTCTACTGTTCAGGGTGGGTCTACTGTTCAGTATCAGGGTGGGTTCAGGGTGGGTCTACTGTTCAGTATCAGGGTGGGTCTACTGTTCAGGGTGGGTCTACTGTTCAGTATCAGGGTGGGTCTACTGTTCAGGGTGGGTCTACTGTTCAGTATCAGGGTGGGTCTACTGTTCAGGGTGGGTCTACTGTTCAGTATCAGGGTGGGTCTACTGTTCAGGGTGGGTCTACTGTTCAGTATCAGGGTGGGTCTACTGTTCAGGTGGGTCTACTGTTCAGTATCAGGGTGGGTCTACTGTTCAGTATCAGGGTGGGTCTACTGTTCAGTATCAGGGTGGGTCTACTGTTCAGGGTGGGTCTACTGTTCAGTATCAGGGTGGGTCTACTGTTCAGGGTGGGTCTACTGTTCAGGGGGTGGGTCTACTGTTCAGGGTGGGTCTACTGTTCAGGGTGGGTCTACTGTTCAGGGTGGGTCTACTGTTCAGTATCAGGGTGGGTCTACTGTTCAGGGTGGGTCTACTGTTCAGGGTGGGTCTACTGTTCAGGGTGGGTCTACTGTTCAGGGTGGGTCTACTGTTCAGTATCAGTGTGGGTCCACTGTTCAGTATCAGCGTGGGTCTACTGTTCAGTATCAGGGTGGGTCTACTGTTCAGTATCAGGGTGGGTCTACTGTTCAGTATCAGGGTGGGTCTACTGTTCAGGGTGGGTCTACTGTTCAGGGTGGGTCTACTGTTCAGTATCAGGGTGGGTCTACTGTTCAGGGTGGGTCTACTGTTCCAGGGTGGGTCCACTGTTCAGGGTGGGTCTACTGTTCAGGGTGGGTCTACTGTTCAGTATCAGGGTGGGTCTACTGTTCAGTATCAGGGTGGGTCTACTGTTCAGTATCAGGGTGGGTCTACTGTTCAGTATCAGGGTGGGTCTACTGTTCAGTATCAGGGTGGGTCTACTGTTCAGTATCAGGGTGGGTCTACTGTTCAGGTGGGTCTACTGTTCACTGTTCAGTATCAGGGTGGGTCTACTGTTCAGTATCAGGGTGGGTCTACTGTTCAGTATCAGGGTGGGTCCACTGTTCAGGGTGGGTCTACTGTTCAGTATCAGGGTGGGTCCATTCAGGGTGGGTCTACTGTTCAGTATCAGGGTGGGTCTACTGTTCAGGGTGGGTCTACTGTTCAGTATCAGGGTGGGTCCACTGTTCAGGGTGGGTCCACTGTTCAGTATCAGGGTGGGTCCACTGTTCAGGGTGGGTCTACTGTTCAGGGTGGGTCCACTGTTCAGTATCAGGGTGGGTCTACTGTTCAGGGTGGGTCTACTGTTCAGGGTGGGTCTACTGTTCAGGATCAGGGTGGGTCCACTGTTCAGGGTGGGTCTACTGTTCAGGGTGGGTCTACTGTTCAGGGTGGGTCTACTGTTCAGGGTGGGTCTACTGTTCAGGGTGGGTCTACTGTTCAGGGTGGGTCTACTGTTCAGGGTGGGTCTACTGTTCAGTATCAGGGTGGGTCCACTGTTCAGACTATAGACCGACACAGTGGGGTTATTCATGAAGGCACTGTATATAATGGATTAGACTATAGACACAGTGGGGTTATTCATGAAGGCACTGTGTATAATGGATTAGACTATAGACACAGTGGGGTTATTCATGAAGGCACTGTATATAATGGATTAGACTATAGACACAGTGGGGTTATTCATGAATGCACTGTATATAATGATTAGACTATATACACAGTGGGGTTATTCATGAAGGCACTGTATATAATGGATTAGACTATAGACACAGTGGGGTTATTCATGAAGGCACTGTATATAATGGATTAGACTATAGACACAGTGGGGTTATTAATGAAGGCACTGTATATAATGGATTAGACTATAGACACAGTGGGGTTATTCATGAAGGCACTGTATATAATGGATTAGACTATAGACACAGTGGGGTTATTCATGAAGGCACTGTATATAATGGATTAGACTATAGACACAGTGGGGTTATTCATGAAGGCACTGTATATAATGGATTAGACTATATACACAGTGGGGTTATTCATGAAGGCACTGTATATAATGGATTAGACTATAGACACAGTGGGGTTATTCATGAAGGCACTGTATATAATGGATTAGACTATAGACACAGTGGGGTTATTCATGAAGGCACTGTATATAATGGATTAGACTATAGACACAGTGGGGTTATTCATGAATGCACTGTATATAATGGATTAGACTATAGACACAGTGGGGTTATTCATGAAGGCACTGTGTATAATGGATTAGACTATAGACACAGTGGGGTTATTCATGAAGGAAATGTGTATAATGGATTAGACTATAGACACAGTGGGGTTATTCATGAAGGCACTGTATATAATGGATTAGACTATAGACACAGTGGGGTTATTCATGAAGGCACTGTATATAATGGATTAGACTATAGACACAGTGGGGTTATTCATGAAGGCACTGTATATAATGGATTAGACTATAGACACAGTGGGGTTATTCATGAAGGCACTGTATATAATGGATTAGACTATAGACACAGTGGGGTTATTCATGAATGCACTGTATATAATGGATTAGACTATATACACCGTGGGGTTATTCATGAAGGCACTGTATATAATGGATTAGACTATAGACACAGTGGGGTTATTCATGAAGGCACTGTATATAATGGATTAGACTATAGACACAGTGGGGTTATTAATGAAGGCACTGTATATAATGGATTAGACTATAGACACAGTGGGGTTATTCATGAAGGCACTGTATATAATGGATTAGACTATAGACACAGTGGGGTTATTCATGAAGGCACTGTATATAATGGATTAGACTATATACACAGTGGGTTATTCATGAAGGCACTGTATATAATGGATTAGACTATAGACACAGTGTTATTCATGAAGGCACTGTATATAATGGATTAGACTATAGACACAGTGGGGTTATTCATGAAGGCACTGTATATAATGGATTAGACTATAGACACAGTGGGGTTATTCATGAAGGCACTGTATATAATGGATTAGACTATAGACACAGTGGGGTTATTCATGAATGCACTGTATATAATGGATTAGACTATAGACACAGTGGGGTTATTCATGAAGGCACTGTGTATAATGGATTGGGACTATAGACACAGTGGGGTTATTCATGAAGGCACTGTATATAATGGATTAGACTATAGACACAGTGGGGTTATTAATGAAGGCACTGTATATAATGGATTAGACTATAGACACAGTGGGGTTATTCATGAAGGCACTGTATATAATGGATTAGACTATAGACACAGTGGGGTTATTCATGAAGGCACTGTATATAATGGATTAGTCCTATTACACAGTGGGGTTATTCATGAAGGCACTGTATATAATGGGATTAGACTATATACACAGTGGGGTTATTCATGAAGGCACTGTATATAATGGATTAGACTATAGACACAGTGGGGTTATTCATGAAGGCACTGTATATAATGGATTAGACTATAGACACAGTGGGGTTATTCATGAAGGCACTGTATATAATGGATTAGACTATAGACACAGTGGGGGTTATTCATGAATGCACTGTATATAATGGATTAGACTATAGACACAGTGGGGTTATTCATGAAGGCACTGTGTATAATGGATTAGACTATAGACACAGTGGGGTTATTCATGAAGGAAATGTGTATAATGGATTAGACTATAGACACAGTGGGGTTATTCATGAAGGCACTGTATATAATGGATTAGACTATAGACACAGTGGGGTTATTCATGAAGGCACTGTATATAATGGATTAGACTATAGACACAGTGGGGTTATTCATGAAGGCACTGTATATAATGGATTAGACTATAGACACAGTGGGTTATTCATGAAGGCACTGTATATAATGGATTAGACTATAGACACAGTGGGGTTATTCATGAATGCACTGTATATAATGGATTAGACTATATACACAGTGGGGTTATTCATGAAGGCACTGTATATAATGGATTAGACTATAGACACAGTGGGGTTATTCATGAAGGCACTGTATATAATGGATTAGACTATAGACACAGTGGGGTTATTAATGAAGGCACTGTATATAATGGATTAGACTATAGACACAGTGGGGTTATTCATGAAGGCACTGTATATAATGGATTAGACTATAGACACAGTGGGGTTATTCATGAAGGCACTGTATATAATGGATTAGACTATATACACAGTGGGGTTATTCATGAAGGCACTGTATATAATGGATTAGACTATAGACACAGTGGGGTTATTCATGAAGGCACTGTATATAATGGATTAGACTATAGACACAGTGGGGTTATTCATGAAGGCACTGTATATAATGGATTAGACTATAGACACAGTGGGGTTATTCATGAAGGCACTGTATATAATGGATTAGACTATAGACACAGTGGGGTTATTCATGAATGCACTGTATATATGGATTAGACTATAGACACAGTGGGGTTATTCATGAAGGCACTGTGTATAATGGATTAGACTATAGACACAGTGGGGTTATTCATGAAGGCACTGTATATAATGGATTAGACTATAGACACAGTGGGGTTATTCATGAAGGCACTGTATATAATGGATTAGACTATAGACACAGTGGGGTTATTCATGAAGGCACTGTATATAATGGATTAGACTATAGACACAGTGGGGTTATTCATGAAGGCACTGTATATAATGGATTAGACTATAGACACAGGGGGGGTTATTCATGAAGGCACTGTATATAATGGATTAGACTATAGACACAGTGGGGTTATTCATGAAGGCACTGTATATAATGGATTAGACTATAGACACAGTGGGGTTATTCATGAATGCACTGTATATAATGGATTAGACTATAGACACAGTGGGGTTATTCATGAAGGAAATGTGTATAATGGATTAGACTATAGACACAGTGGGGTTATTCATGAAGGCACTGTATATAATGGATTAGACTATAGACACAGTGGGGTTATTCATGAAGGCACTGTATATAATGGATTAGACTATAGACACAGTGGGTTATTCATGAAGGCACTGTATATAATGGATTAGACTATATACACAGTGGGGTTATTCATGAAGGCACTGTATATAATGGATTAGACTATAGACACAGTGGGGTTATTCATGAATGCACTGTATATAATGGATTAGACTATAGACACAGTGGGGTTATTCATGAAGGCACTGTGTATAATGGATTAGACTATAGACACAGTGGGGTTATTCATGAAGGCACTGTATATAATGGATTAGACTATAGACACAGTGGGGTTATTCATGAAGGCACTGTATATAATGGATTAGACTATAGACACAGTGGGGTTATTCATGAAGGCACTGTATATAATGGATTAGACTATAGACACAGTGGGGTTATTCATGAAGGCACTGTATATAATGGATTAGACTATAGACACAGTGGGGTTATTCATGAAATGTATATAATGGATTAGACTATAGACACAGTGGGGTTATTCATGAAGGCACTGTATATAATGGATTAGACTATAGACACAGTGGGGTTATTCATGAAGGCACTGTATATAATGGATTAGACTAAAGACACAGTGGGGGTTATTCATGAAGGCACTGTATATAATGGATTAGACTATAGACACAGTGGGGTTATTCATGAAGGCACTGTAAGACAGCCACAGGAAAAGAGGAGGGGAGAGGAAGGAGAGAGGAAGACAGGGAGCAGAGGAGGGGAGGAGAGGAAGGAGAGGAAGACAGCCACAGGAAAAAGAGGAGGGAGAGAGGCAGCAGAGGAGGGGGAGAGGAAGGAGAGGGAAGAGTAAAGGAACAGGGAGAGAGGAATCCAGATGTGCAGGATGTCAGCGAGAGAGAGAGAGATGGGACTGAGGTATGGGAGAGAGAGAGAGAGATGGGACTGAGGTATGAGAGAGAGAGAGATGGGACTGAGGTATGGAGAGAGAGAGAGAGAGATGGGACTGAGGTATGGAGGAGAGAGAGAGAGATGGGACTGAGGTATGGAGAGAGAGAGAGAGAGATGGGACTTAGGTATGAGAGAGAGAGAGATGGGACTGAGGTATGAGAGAGAGAGAGAGAGAGAGATGGGACTGAGGTATGGAGAGAGAGAGAGATGGGACTGAGGTATGAGAGAGAGAGAGAGAGATGGGACTGAGGTATGAGAGGAGAGAGAGAGATGGGACTGAGGTATGGAGAGAGAGAGAGAGATGGGACTGAGGTATGGAGAGAGAGAGAGAGAGATGGGACTGAGGTATGGAGAGAGAGAGAGAGATGGGACTGAGGTATGGAGAGAGAGAGAGAGAGATGGGACTGAGGTCATGGAGAGAGAGAGAGATGGGACTGAGGTATGGAGAGAGAGAGAGAGATGGGACTGAGGTATGGAGAGAGAGAGAGATGGGACTGAGGTATGGAGAGAGAGAGATGGGACTGAGGTATGGAGAGAGAGAGTGTGATAGAGATGGGACTGAGGTATGGAGAGAGAGAGAGAGAGATGGGACTGAGGTATGGAGAGAGAGAGAGAGAGATGGGACTGAGGTATGGAGAGAGAGAGAGAGAGAGATGGGACTGAGGTATGGAGAGAGAGAGATGGGACTGAGGTATGGAGAGAGAGAGAGTGTGATAGAGATGGGACTGAGGTATGGAGAGAGAGAGAGAGAGAGAGATGGGGCAGGTATGGGAGAGAGAGAGAGAGATGGGACTGAGGTATGGAGAGAGAGAGAGATGGGACTGAGGTATGGGAGAGAGAGAGAGAGAGATGGGACTGAGGTATGGAGAGAGAGAGAGAGAGATGGGACTGAGGTATGGAGAGAGAGAGAGAGAGATGGGACTGAGGTATGGAGAGAGAGAGAGAGAGAGAGAGAGATGGACTGAGGTATGGAGAGAGAGAGAGTGTGATAGAGATGGGACTGAGGTATGGAGAGAGAGGGAGAGAGAGAGAGAGAGAGAGAGAGATGGGACTGAGGTATAGAGAGAGAGTGTAATTCTATAACCACCTAAAAGGAAGCGATTCCCAAACCTTCCACAACAAAGCCATCACCTACAGAGAGATGAACCTGGAGAAGAGTCCCCTAAGCAAGCTGGTCCTGGGGCTCTGTTCACAAACACACCCTACAGATCCCCATGACAGCAGCACAATTAGACCCAACCAAATCATGAGAAAACAAAAAGATAATTACTTGACACATTGGAAAGAATTAACAAAAAACAGAGCAACTAGAATGCTATTTGGCCCTACACAGAGAGTACACAGCGGCAGAATACCTGACCACTGTGACTGACCAAAAATTAAGGAAAGCTTTGACTATGTACAGACTCAGCGAGCATAGCCTTGCTATTGAGAAAGGCCGCCGTAGGCAGACATGGCTCTCAAGGGAAGACAGGCTATGTGCTCACTGCCCACAAAATGAGGTGGAAACTGAGCTGCACTTCCTAACCTCCTGCCCAATGTATGACCATATTAGAGAGACATATTTCCTCAGATTACACAGATCCACAAAGAATTCGAAACAAATCCAATTTTGAAAAACTCCCATATTTACTGGGTGAAATTCCACAGTGTGCCATCAGAGCAGCAAGATTTGTGACCTGTTGCCACGAGAAAAGGGCAACCAGTGAAGAACACGCACCATTGTAAATACAACAGATATCTATGCTTATTTATTTTATCTTGTGTCCTTTACCATTTGCACATTGTAAAAACACTGTATATATATAATATGACATTTGTAATGTCTTTATTGTTTTGAAACTTCTGTATGTGTGATGTCTACTGTTAATTTTTATTGTTTATTTCACTTTATATATTATATACCTTACTTGCTTTGGCAATGTTAACACATGTTTCCCATGCCAATAAAGCCCCTTGAATTGAATTGAATTGAGTGTGATAGAGATGGGACTGAGGTATGGAGAGAGAGAGAGAGATGGGACAGGTATGGAGAGAGAGGGAGAGAGATGGGACAGGTATGGAGAGAGAGAGAGAGAGAGAGAGAGAGAGAGAGAGAGAGATGGCACTGAGGTATGGAGAGAGAGCGAGAGTGTGATAGAGATGGGACTGGGGTATGGAGCGAGAGAGAGAGAGAGAGAGAGAGAGAGATGGGACTGAGGTATGGGAGAGAGAGAGAGAGAGAGAGAGAGAGAGAGATGGCACTGAGGTATGGAGAGAGAGAGAGTGTAATAGAGATGGGACTGGGGTATGGAGCGAGAGATAGAGAGAGAGAGATGGGACTGGGGTATGGAGCGAGAGATAGAGAGAGAGAGATGGGACTGGGGTATGGAGCGAGAGATAGAGAGAGAGAGATGGGACTGAGGTATGGAGAGAGAGATGGGACTGAGGTATGGAGAGAGAGAGAGAGAGAGAGAGAGCAAAGGAGAGAGAGAGAGAAAGAGCGAAGGAGAGAGAGAGAGAGAGAGATGGGACTGAGTTATGGAGAGAGAGAAAGAGACTTAACAAACCACTAAATAGCTAACCCCCTACTCCTTTCCTTCGCTCTCAAGCTGTTTATGCTCTTTCATTTTCCGACTATTCTCTCTCCTCTCCTCTCCTTTTCCTCATGACTCATTGTAGACAGAAACACATTTGGGAAAAAATGTTGTTCTTGGGACAAAGTCAGTCACACAAATCAGCAGAGGTAAAGGAAATGCTTACTGTCCTTTGTGACAGTCTCTCGTTGCCCATCGCTTCATTAGGAACGTCTCCCTCGTTGCCCATCGTTTCATTAGGAACGTCTCTCGTTGCCCATCGCTTTCATTAGAACATCTCGTTGCCCATCGTTTCATTAGGAACGCCTCTCGTTGCTCATCGTTTCATTAGGAACGCTCTCGTTGCCCATCGTTTCATTAGGAACGCCTCGTTGCCCATCGCTTCATTAGGAACGCTCTCCTTGCCCATCGCTTTCATTAGTAACGCCTCTCGTTGCCCATCGCTTTCATTAGGAACGCTCTCGTTGCCCATCGTTTCATTAGGAACGACCTCTCGCCCATCGCTTTCATTAGGAACGTCTTCGATTGCCCATCGCTTTCATTAGGAACGTCTCTCGCTGCCCATCGTTTCATTAGGAACGCATAATACTCTCGATGCCCATCGCTATTTCATTAGGAACGTCTTTCGCTGCCATCGTTTCATTAGTAACGTCTCTCGCTGCCATCGTCTTTCATTAGGAACGTCTTTCTCGTTGCTCATCGTTTCATTATGAGGAACGTCTTCGACTGCCCATCGTTTCATTAGGAACGTCTCTCGTTGCCCATCGTTTCATTAGGGAACGCCTCGTTGCCATCGCTTCATTAGTAACGTCTCTTGTTGCCCATCGCTTTTCATTAGGAACGTCTATATTGCCCATCGCTTTCATTAGGAACGTCTATATTGACTCGCTGCCCATCGTTTCATTAGGAACGCTCTCGTTGCTCATCGTTTCATTAGGAATGTCTCGATAATGCTCATCGTCTTTCATTAGAACGCCTCTCGTTAATGACCATACTAGTCTTTATTGGACTGGATAATGACCTTAATAGTCTTTATTGGACTGGATGAGGACCATAATACAGTCTTTATTGGACTGGATGAGGACCATAATACAGTCTATATTGACTGGATGAGGACCATAATACAGTCTATACTGGACTGGATGAGGACCATAATACAGTCTTTATTGGACTGGATGAGGACCATAATACAGTCTATATTGGACTGGATGAGGACCATAATACAGTCTTTATTGACTGATAATGACTTTAATACAGACCATAATAGTTGTGTTGTTTCCCTCCAGACATCCAGCGGAAGAGTGATGTCATCCAAAGCGCTTCGTCCTCATCGTTGTCAACGGTAACGACAGCGGAGGCCGAACCCCCGACCCCGCCAACGGAGGACAGCACCACCACCCCACGCACCCAGATAACAGTGGCCAAGAAACAGCAGTGGGCCAAACTGGCCTCCACACCAGGCACAGAGGGCCCTCACAGCCTGCTCACGGGGCTTGTGACTCGGATAGCAGCTCAGAAAGGCCCAGGTCTCAAACTCCAAACAGGCCTGGAGCCAGAAGACGTTAGTGGAGGCCGGGCTGGACAGGAGGAGGTGTGATGATTTAGACTGGGAGCATCAGGGACAATGTAGCACCTCCTTCTGTGAGCCTCCTCCCCTGTCCACACCGCAGTCCCGGAGTTCACCAACCCTATAGGAGGTTACGCTGAGATCTGTGTCTCCTCCTGTATGGTGAAGTCCTCGGGGTCAGGGGCCTATCTCCAGACCCTGGACAGGAGCAGCTGAGCCTGGGTACTGTCCACAGGAAAGAGCCAGGCTGCCGACGAGTCCTACTCGCGTCTAGGCTTCCCCAACTGCTTCGCTGAGCTGAGGCAACGCACAGAAGGGGACAACATTTGGTACAACCCTATTCCAGAGGAGGAGGACGTGTTGCGTGGCATCGGAGGTTTAGGACGTTTAAGAGGAGGGGGAGGTGGAGGAGGAGGAGGGAGGGGGAGGAGGTGGAGGAGGAGGAGGAGGGAGGAGGGGTGGAGGAGGAGAGGAGGAGGTGGAGGAGAAGGAGGAGGAGGGGGAGGAGGAGGAGGAGGGGAGGGGTGGAGGAGGAGGAGGTGTTGGAGGAGGAGGAGGAGGAGGTGGAGGAGGAGGAGGAGGAGGAGCGGGAGGGGGTGTTAGGTTAGACAGTGAGAACCCCTGGAGGAGGAGGGAGACAGAGGGGCTGTCAGAGACGTCGAGGATCCCCAGATGAGGAGCCAGAGACGGGCAGGGATGGTGGTGAGCCCTGACACAGGGACTGGCACCGCTGCAGGTGGAGGGGCCTCCCGTTTAGAGCGTCGTGCCACCCAGAACCAGTGCCCTTCAGGTGGCTCCAGCCCAGACAGCGCCCAGCAGACCAAAGCCATCACATTAGACAGCTCAGCCTGCAGTAGGAGAGACAGAGACAGAGACAGCCCAGGTAAGTACATACTGTAGAACAAGCTACTGTAGCTACATGATTCATATGATACAGGGACTGTAGTCACCTACAGATAACTACTGTAGTCACCTACAGATAACTACTGTAGTCACCTACAGATAACTACTGTAGTCACATCCAGATAACTACTGTAGTCACCTACAGATAACTACTGTAGTCACATCCAGATAACTACTGTAGTCACCTACAGATAACTACTGTAGTCACATCCAGATAACTACTGTAGGCACCTTCAGATTACTACTGTAGTCACCTACAGATAACTACTGTAGTCACCTACAGATACTACTGTAGTCACCCCCTCCTCTCTCCATCATCTCTCCTCTCTCCATCATCTCTCCTCTCTCCATCATCTCTCCCCCCTCATCATCTCTCCTCTCTCCATTCCCCTCCTCTCTCCATCCCTTTCCTCTCTCCATCCCTCTCCTCTCTCCATTCCCCTCCTCTCTCCATTCCCCTCCTCTCTCCATTCCCCTCCTCTCTCCATCCCTCTCCTCTCTCCATTCCCCTCCTCTCTCATCATCTCTCCTCTCTCCTTTCCCCTCCTCTCTCCATCATCTCTCCTCTCTCCATCATCTCTCCTCTCTCCTTTCCCCTCCTCTCTCCATCATCTCTCCTCTCTCCATCATCTCTCCTCTCTCCATCCATCTCAGATGTGATTCAACAGATCCAGAGTGAGGAACTGCAGTCTTTCGGGGTTGCAGGTGGAGAAGGGGGTGTTTCCAGCTCCGGAGGAGGTGTGTCAGTCCCCTCAGACAGCCCCGGGGCCCAGAAGAAAGGTGGTGTGGCCAGCAGCATGATGGACAGGATCAAATCCCCAGGAATGGTCCGGAAATCCCTTTCCATGAAGATGAAGAAACTCCCCGAACTCCGCCGTAAACTCAGCCTGCGCTCCTCGCGCTCCCATCGCCACGGGAAGGAGGGGACGGGCCGAGGAGGAGGGGACGGAGGTGGAGAGGGGACATCACCCCCAAACGTCCGTAAGGAGCAGTCCAACGAGGTGATCAGCAGGTACCACCTGGACACTTCGGCCCCGGCGAGACCACAACGACGCTCCTCCAGGGGACGTTCCTCTGCCGCCAGTAAGGGGGGCTACCTGAGCGACGGAGACTCACCTGAGCTGCTGCCCAAACAGGGTGGACCAGGGGGACCCTCCTCGGCCCACAACCCCCCTCTTCCACCACCCCGCTCCACCCACCACTCCAGCCAGGAGGAGGACCATGACCCTGACCTGAGCTCGTTCCAGAGTCTACAACCTGTCGGACCAGCCACGGTGCGCCCAGCGCGTCTCCGGCCTGCTCACGGTGCATCTTCTGGGGTGGAGAAACTGCTCAGGTCCCCTAAACAGGACGCCAGTAAGAGGTGTTCTGTGCCATCCAGGTGATTTATAATAACCTGTCTGTCTGTCTGTCTGTCTGTCTGTCTGTCTGTCTGTCTGTCTGTCTGTCTCTTTCTCTGTCTGTCCGTCTGTCTGTCTCTCTGTCTGTCTGTCTGTCTGTCTGTCTGTCTGTCTGTCTGTCTGTCTCTTTCTCTGTCTGTCCGTCTGTCTGTCTCTCTGTCTGTCTGTCTGTCTGTCTGTCTGTCTGTCTGTCTGTCTGTCTGTCTGTCTGTCTGTCTGTCTGTCTCTTTCTCTGTCCGTCCGTCTGTCTGTCTGTCTGTCTGTCTGTCTGTCTGTCTGTCTGTCTGTCTGCCTGCCTGCCTGCCTGTAAGGAGGTGTTCTGTGCCATCCAGGTGATTTATAATAACCTGTCTGTCTGGCCTGCCTGTCTGTCTGTCTGTCTGTCTGTCTGTCTGTCTGTCTGTCTGTCTGTCTGTCTGTCTGTCTGTCTGTCTGCACTGTATTTAGTATCATTGAGAATAACACCAAACAGTGCAGCTTATTTTCCATTGTGTTCATCAGGTGGATGGTGTAACCAGGGCCCGTACCGGCCTGCTAACCTCCAGGGGAGGCTCCCTGCCCCTCAACCACACCTTCAACCTGGAGCTGGAGAGGGCCAGGCTGCTGAAACTGGTGATGCTCACCCCTTACCCCGGGGCTGAGACTACCACCATGAAGGGCAGCGACTCCACAGCAGCGACCAGGAACAGGGTCTGCTGTCTGGGGGCTGTGTCCATACCCCCTCTGTTCAAAGGTAGGAGCAACCAGAGAGTTAAAAGTTCATATGAACGTAGTAGATGAAGTGTCTCGCTGTTGTTATTGTACCATCCACTTCACTGATGCTTGGCACTGTGAGGGATGCAGCAGAAGGTTTTTCCATACCTGTGGACTTTATTTTGTCTGAAGGCATCTTAGCTCACCTTAGTTCCTGATCTTCTTTTGGAATCACTCTGTCAATCAACTGTTCATTCCCCCTCCTCCTCTCCTTCCTCTGCTATCTCTTTGTCCTTCCCTTGTTCATTCCCCCTGTCCCTCCTCCCCTTCTCCCTTCCCCTTCTGCTATCTCTTCTGTCCCTCCTCCTTCCCCTTCTGTCCCTCTCCCTTCTGCCCTTCTGTCCCTCTCCTTCCCCTCTCTGTCCCCTCCTCCTTCCCTTTCTGCTTCCCCTTCTGCTATCTCTCTGTCCCTCTCCTTCCCTTCTGTCCCTATCTCTATTCCCTCTTCTTCTGTCCCTCTCCTTCCCTTCTGTCCCTCCTCCTTCTGCCCTTCTGTCCCTCTCCTTCCCCTTCTGTCCCTCCTCCTTCCCTTCTGCCTTCTGTCCCTCTCTTTTCTGCCCTTCTGTCCCTCTCCTTCCCTCTCTGTCCCTCTCCTTCCCCTTCTGCTATCTCTTGTGTCCCTTCTCCTTCCCCTTCTGTCCCTCTCCTTCCCCTTCTGCTATCTCTTGTGTCCCTCTCCTTCCCCTTCTGTCCCTCTCCTTCCCCTTCTGCTATCTCTTGTGTCCCTCTCCTTCCCCAGCCTCTCGGTCTCAGCAGATATGCGTTAGATTAGAGCCCAGGGGTCTACTGTACGTGAAGCTGACCCTGCTGGAGCAGTGGGAGCCCCCCGACCCCCGACCCTGCCACCTCAACCCCCCCATGGTGTTTGGAGTGGAGCTGCGCCACCTGGTGGACAAGGAGAACACCGCTGCCCCTGTTCCTCTGCTCATACAGAAGAGTGTGGCTGAGATCCAGAAGAGAGGACTGAGGGTTAGTTAGTTTACAGCACACTGTTTCATACACAGGACAACAGCCCCCCCTCATCTACACTATTTAATACACAGGACAACAGCCCCCACCCCATCTACACTGTTTAATACACAGGACAACAACCCCCCTCATCTACACTGTTTAATATACAGGACAACAACCCCACCTCATCTACACTGTTTAATACACAGGACAACAACCCCTCATCTACACTGTTTAATATACAGGACAACAGCCCCCCCTCATCTACACTGTTTAATACACAGGACAACAGCCCCCCTCATCTACACTGTTTAATACACAGGACAACAGCCCCCTCATCTACACTGTTTAATATACAGGACAACAGCCCCCTCATCTACACTGTTTAATACACAGGACAACAGCCCCCTCATCTACACTGTTTAATACACAGGACAACAACCCCCCTCATCTACACTGTTTCATACACAGGACAACAACCCCCCACCTCATCTACACTGTTTAATACACAGGACAACAACCCCCCTCATCTACACTGTTTAATATACAGGACAACAACCCCCCTCATCTACACTGTTTCATACACAGGACAACAGCCCCCCTCATCTACACTGTTTAATACACAGGACAACAACCCCTCATCTACACTGTTTAATACACAGGACAACAACCCCCCCCCCTCATCTACACTGTTTCATACACAGGACAACAACCCCCCCCTCATCTACACTATTTCATACACAGGACAACAGCCCCACCTCATCTACACTGTTTAATACACAGGACAACAACCCCCCTCATCTACACTGTTTCATACACAGGACAACAACCCCCCCCTCATCTACACTATTTCATACACAGGACAACAGCCCCACCCCATCTACACTGTTTAATACACAGGACAACAACCCCCCTCATCTACACTGTTTCATACACAGGACAACAACCCCCCACCTCATCTACACTGTTTAATACACAGGACAACAACCCCCTCATCTACACTGTTTCATACACAGGACAACAACCCCCCCACCTCATCTACACTGTTTAATACACAGGACAACAACCCCCCCCTCATCTACACTGTTTCATACACAGGACAACAACCCCCCTCATCTACACTGTTTAATACACAGGACAACAACCCCCTCATCTACACTATTTCATACACAGGACAACAAGCCCCCACCTCATCTACACTATTTCATACACAGGACAACAGCCCCCACCCCATCTACACTGTTTAATACACAGGACAACAACCCCCCTCATCTACACTGTTTAATACACAGGACAACAACCCCCTCATCTACACTGTTTAATACACAGGACAACAACCCCCCACCCCCCACCTCATCTACACTGTTCATACACAGGACAACAACCCCCTCATCTACACTGTTTAATACACAGGACAACAACCCCCTCATCTACACTGATTTAATACACAGGACAACAACCCCCCACCTCATCTACACTGTTTAATACACAGGACAACAACCCCCACCTCATCTACACTGTTTAATACATAGGACAACAACCCCCCTCATCTACACTGTTTAATACACGGGACAACAACCCCACCTCATCTACACTGTTTAATACACAGGACAACAACCCCCACCTCATCTACACTGTTTAATGCACAGGACAACAACCCTCATCTACACTGTTTAATGTCTGTCGGGACAACAACCCCACCTCATCTACACTGTTTAATACACAGGACAACAACCCCCCTCATCTACACTGTTTAATACACAGGACAACAACCTGTCCCCCTCATCTACACTGTTTAATACACAGGACAACAACCTCCCCCCCTCATCTACACTGTTTAATACACAGGACAACAACCCCCCTCATCTACACTGTTTAATACCAGGACAACCCCCCCCCTCATCTACACTGTTTAATACACTGGACAACAACCCCCCTCATCTACACTGTTTAATACCAGGACAACAACCCCCACCTCATCTACACTGTTTCATACACAGAACAACAGTCCCCCCCCTCATCTACACTGTTTAATACACAGGACAACCCCCCTCATCTACACTGTTTAATACCAGGACAACCCTGTCCCCCCTCATCTACACTGTTTAATACACAGGACAACAACCCCCCCTCATCTACACTGTTTAATACACAGGACAACAACCCCCACCTCATCTACACTGTTTAATACACAGGACAACAACCCCTCATCTACACTGTTTAATACACAGGACAACCCTGTCCCCCTCACACACTGTTTAATACACAGGACAACAACCCCCCACCTCATCTACACTGTTTAATACACAGGACAACAACCCCCCACCTCATCTACACTGTTTAATACACAGGACAACAACCCCCACCTCATCTACACTGTTTAATACACAGGACAACCCCCCCCCCACCTCATCTATCCACTCCCCTTTCATACACAGGACAACAACCCCCCCCACCTCATCTACACTGTTTAATATACAGGACAACAACCCCCACCTCATCTACACTGTTTAATAGTCTCTATCCTGGACAACCCCCCCCCCACCTCATCTACACTGTTTATACACAGGACAACAACCCCCCCTCATCTACACTGTTTCATACACAGGACAACCCTGTCCCCCACCTCATCTACACTGTTTCATACACAGACAACATCCAGGTCAGTCCCCCACCCCATCTACACAGTTTAATATACAGGACAACCCCTGTTCCCCCCCCACCTCATCTACACTGTTTCATACACAGGACAACATCCCCCCCACCTCATCTACACTGTTTCATACACAGGACAACAACCCCTCATCTACACTGTTTCATACACAGGACAACAACCCCACCTCATCTACACTGTTTAATATACAGGACAACAACCCCCCATCTACACTGTTTAATATACAGGACAACAACCCCCACCCATCTACACTGTTTCATACACAGGACAACAACCCCCCTCATCTACACTGTTTAATATACAGGACAACAACCCCCCTCATCTACACTGTTTAATATACAGGACAACAGCCCCCACCCCATCTACACTGTTTAATACACAGGACAACCCCCCCCTCATCTACACTGTTTAATACACAGGACAACATCCCCCCCCTCATCTACACTGTTTAATACACAGGACAACAACCCCCCCTCATCTACACTGTTTCATACACAGGACAACAACCCCCCTCATCTACACTATTTCATACACAGGACAACAACCCCCACCTCATCTACACTGTTTAATACACAGGACAACATCCCCCTCATCTACACTGTTTCATACACAGGACAACAACCCCCCTCATCTACACTGTTTCATACACAGGACAACAACCCCCCCCCTCATCTACACTGTTTAATATACAGGACAACAACCCCCACCTCATCTACACTGTTTAATACACAGGACAACACCCCCCACCTCATCTACACTGTTTAATACACAGGACAACCCCCCTCATCTCTACAACACCTCTCATCTACAACAGTCTCTATCCCCCCCCTCATCTACTACTCATCACTGTTTCAATGTTGATGTGTCTGAATGGTTTTGGTTGTCTCATGTCCAGGCATTGGATCCGTGGTGCATATATGGTTTATTAATGGTTCTGTCTGTCTGTCTGTCTGCCTGCCTGCCTGCCTGCCTGCCTGTCTGCCTGCCTGCCTGCCTGCCTGTCTGCCTGCCTGCCTGCCTGTCTGCCTGCCTGCCTGCCTGCCTGCCTGTCTGCCTGCCTGCCTGCCTGCCTGTCTGTCTGTCTGTCTGTCTGTCTGCCTGCCTGCCTGTCTGTCTGTCTGTCTGCCTGCCTGTCTGTCTGCCTGCCTGTCTGCCTGCCTGCCTGTCTGTCTGTCTGTCTGCCTGCCTGTCTGCCTGCCTGTCTGTCTGCCTGTCTGCCTGTCTGTCTGCCTGTCTGCCTGTCTGCCTGCCTGTCTGCCTGTCTGCCTGCCTGTCTGTCTGTCTGCCTGCCTGTCTGCCTGTCTGCCTGCCTGCCTGTCTGCCTGCCTGTCTGCCTGCCTGCCTGTCTGTCTGTCTGTCTGTCTGTCTGCCTGCCTGCCTGCCTGTCTGTCTGCCTGCCTGCCTGCCTGTCTGTCTGTCTGTCTGTCTGACTGCCTGCCTGTCTGTCTGCCTGTCTGCCTGCCTGCCTGTCTGTCTGTCTGTCTGTCTGCCTGTCTGTCTGCCTGTCTGTCTGTCTGTCTGTCTGTCTGTCTGTCTGCCTGTCTGCCTGTCTGTCTGTCTGTAGGTGGTGGGTCTGTACCGTCTGTGTGGTTCAGCTGCAGTGAAGAAGGAACTGAGAGACGCGTTTGAGAGGGACAGTGCTGCTGTCAGCCTGAATGAAGAGGTTTATCCCTGACATCAACGTCTCATCACAGGTCAGTCCCCTGTCCCCCTACACCAGTCTCTATCCAGGTCAGTCCCCTGTCCCCTACACCAGTCTCTATCCAGGTCAGTCCCCTATCCCCCTACACCAGTCTCTATCCAGGTCAGTCCCCTTTCCCCTACACCAGTCTCTATCCAGGTCAGTCCCCTGTCCCCTACACCAGTCTCTATCCAGGTCAGTCCCCTGTCCCCCTACACCAGTCTCTATCCAGGTCAGTCCCCTGTCCCCCACACCAGTCTCTATCCAGGTCAGTCCCCTCATCCCCTACACCAGTCTCTATCCAGGTCAGTCCCCTGTCCCCTACACCAGTCTCTATCCAGGTCAGTCCCCTGTCCCCTACACCAGTCTCTATCCAGGTCAGTCCCCTGTCCCCTAAACCAGTCTCTATCCAGGTCAGTCCCCTGTCCCCATACACCAGTCTCTATCCAGGTCAGTCCCCTGTCCCCCTACACCAGTCTCTATCCAGGTCAGTCCCCTGTCCCCCTACACCAGTCTCTATCCAGGTCAGTCCCCTGTCCCCCTACACCAGTCTCTATCCAGGTCAGTCCCCTATCCCCTACACCAGTCTCTATCCAGGTCAGTCCCCTGTCCCCCTACACCAGTCTCTATCCAGGTCAGTCCCCTGTCCCCCTACACCAGTCTCTATCCAGGTCAGTCCCCTGTCCCCCTACACCAGTCTCTATCCAGGTCAGTCCCCTGTCCCCCTATACCAGTCTCTATCCAGGTCAGTCCCCTATCCCCCTACACCAGTCTCTATCCAGGTCAGTCCCCTGTCCCCATACACCAGTCTCTATCCAGGTCAGTCCCCTGTCCCCCTACACCAGTCTCTATCCAGGTCAGTCCCTGTCCCCCTACACCAGTCTCTATCCAGGTCAGTCCCCTGTCCCCCTACACCAGTCTCTATCCAGGTCAGTCCCCTGTCCCCCTACACCAGTCTCTATCCAGGTCAGTCCCTGTCCCCCTACACCAGTCTCTATCCAGGTCAGTCCCCTGTCCCCCTACACCAGTCTCTATCCAGGTCAGTCCCCTGTCCCCCTACACCAGTCTCTATCCAGGTCAGTCCCCTGTCCCCCTACACCAGTCTCTATCCAGGTCAGTCCCCTATCCCCCTACACCAGTCTCTATCCAGGTCAGTCCCCTGTCCCCCTACACCAGTCTCTATCCAGGTCAGTCCCCTGTCCCCCTACACCAGTCTCTATCCAGGTCAGTCCCCTGTCCCCTACACCAGTCTCTATCCAGGTCAGTCCCCTGTCCCCCTACACCAGTCTCTATCCAGGTCAGTCCCCTGTCCCCCTACACCAGTCTCTATCCAGGTCAGTCCCCTGTCCCCCTACACCAGTCTCTATCCAGGTCAGTCCCCTGTCCCCCTACACCAGTCTCTATCCAGGTCAGTCCCCTGTCCCCCTACACCAGTCTCTATCCAGGTCAGTCCCCTGTCCCCCTACACCAGTCTCTATCCAGGTCAGTCCCCTATCCCCCTACACCAGTCTCTATCCAGGTCAGTCCCCTGTCCCCCTACACCAGTCTCTATCCAGGTCAGTCCCCTGTCCCCCTACACCAGTCTCTATCCAGGTCAGTCCCCTATCCCCCTACACCAGTCTCTATCCAGGTCAGTCCCCTGTCCCCCTACACCAGTCTCTATCCAGGTCAGTCCCTGTCCCCCTACACCAGTCTCTATCCAGGTCAGTCCCCTGTCCCCCTACACCAGTCTCTATCCAGGTCAGTCCCCTATCCCCTACACCAGTCTCTATCCAGGTCAGTCCCCTGTCCCCCTACACCAGTCTCTATCCAGGTCAGTCCCCTGTCCCCCTACACCAGTCTCTATCCAGGTCAGTCCCCTGTCCCCCTACACCAGTCTCTATCCAGGTCAGTCCCCTATCCCCCTACACCAGTCTCTATCCAGGTCAGTCCCCTGTCCCCCTACACCAGTCTCTATCCAGGTCAGTCCCCTATCCCCCTACACCAGTCTCTATCCAGGTCAGTCCCCTGTCCCCCTACACCAGTCTCTATCCAGGTCAGTCCCCTGTCCCCCTACACCAGTCTCTATCCAGGTCAGTCCCCTGTCCCCCTACACCAGTCTCTATCCAGGTCAGTCCCCTATCCCCCTACACCAGTCTCTATCCAGGTCAGTCCCCTATCCCCCTACACCAGTCTCTATCCAGGTCAGTCCCCTGTCCCCCTACACCAGTCTCTATCCAGGTCAGTCCCCTATCCCCCTACACCAGTCTCTATCCAGGTCAGTCCCCTGTCCCCCTACACCAGTCTCTATCCAGGTCAGTCCCCTATCCCCCTACACCAGTCTCTATCCAGGTCAGTCCCCTGTCCCCCTACACCAGTCTCTATCCAGGTCAGTCCCCTACACCAGTCTCTATCCCCCTACACCAGTCTCTATCCAGGTCAGTCCCCTGTCCCCCTACACCAGTCTCTATCCAGGTCAGTCCCCTATCCCCCTACACCAGTCTCTATCCAGGTCAGTCCCCTGTCCCCCTACACCAGTCTCTATCCAGGTCAGTCCCCTACACCAGTCCCCCTGTACACCAGTCTCTATCCAGGTCAGTCCCCTATCCCCCTACACCAGTCTCTATCCAGGTCAGTCCCCTATCCCCCTACACCAGTCTCTATCCAGGTCAGTCCCCTATCCCCCTACACCAGTCTCTATCCAGGTCAGTCCCCTATCCCCTACACCAGTCTCTATCCAGGTCAGTCCCCTATCCCCCTACACCAGTCTCTATCCAGGTCAGTCCCCTGTCCCCCTACACCAGTCTCTATCCAGGTCAGTCCCCTGTCCCCCTACACCAGTCTCTATCCAGGTCAGTCCCTATCCCCCTACACCAGTCTCTATCCCAGGTACACCAGTCTCTATCCAGGTCAGTCCCCCCCTACACCAGTCTCTATCCAGGTCAGTCCCCTGTCCCCCTACACCAGTCTCTATCCAGGTCAGTCCCCTATCCCCTACACCAGTCTCTATCCAGGTCAGTCCCCTGTCCCCTACACCAGTCTCTATCCAGGTCAGTCCCCTATCCCCCTACACCAGTCTCTATCCAGGTCAGTCCCCTATCCCCCTACACCAGTCTCTATCCAGGTCAGTCCCCTATCCCCCTACACCAGTCTCTATCCAGGTCAGTCCCCTATCCCCTACACCAGTCTCTATCCAGGTCAGTCCCCTGTCCCCCTACACCAGTCTCTATCCAGGTCAGTCCCCTATCCCCCTACACCAGTCTCTATCCAGGTCAGTCCCCTATCCCCCTACACCAGTCTCTATCCAGGTCAGTCCCCTGTCCCCCTACACCAGTCTCTATCCAGGTCAGTCCCCTGTCCCCTACACCAGTCTCTATCCAGGTCAGTCCCCTATCCCCCTACACCAGTCTCTATCCAGGTCAGTCCCCTGTCCCCCTACACCAGTCTCTATCCAGGTCAGTCCCCTATCCCCCTACACCAGTCTCTATCCAGGTCAGTCCCCTATCCCCCTACACCAGTCTCTATCCAGGTCAGTCCCCTCCCAGGTCATCCCCCTACACCAGTCTCTATCCAGGTCAGTCCCCTATCCCCCTACACCAGTCTCTATCCAGGTCAGTCCCCTGTCCCCCTACACCAGTCTCTATCCAGGTCAGTCCCCTGTCCCCCTACACCAGTCTCTATCCAGGTCAGTCCCCTGTCCCCCTACACCAGTCTCTATCCAGGTCAGTCCCCTGTCCCCTACACCAGTCTCTATCCAGGTCAGTCCCCTGTCCCCTACACCAGTCTCTATCCAGGTCAGTCCATCCAGGTCAGTCCCCCCCTACACCAGTCTCTATCCAGGTCAGTCCCTCTATCCAGGTCAGTCCCCTACACCAGTCTCTATCCAGGTCAGTCCCCTGTCCCCCTACACCAGTCTCTATCCAGGTCAGTCCCCTATCCCCCTACACCAGTCTCTATCCAGGTCAGTCCCCTGTCCCCCTACACCAGTCTCTATCCAGGTCAGTCCCCTATCCCCCTACACCAGTCTCTATCCAGGTCAGTCCCCTGTCCCCCTACACCAGTCTCTATCCAGGTCAGTCCCCTATCCCCTACACCAGTCTCTATCCAGGTCAGTCCCCTATCCCCCTACACCAGTCTCTATCCAGGTCAGTCCCCTATCCCCCTACACCAGTCTCTATCCAGGTCAGTCCCCTGTCCCCTACACCAGTCTCTATCCAGGTCAGTCCCCTATCCCCCTACACCAGTCTCTATCCAGGTCAGTCCCCTCCCCTACACCAGTCTCTATCCCCCTACACCAGTCTCTATCCAGGTCAGTCCCCTATCCCCTACACCAGTCTCTATCCAGGTCAGTCCCCTATCCCCCTACACCAGTCTCTATCCAGGTCAGTCCCCCATCCCCCTACACCAGTCTCTATCCAGGTCAGTCCCCTATCCCCTACACCAGTCTCTATCCAGGTCAGTCCCCTGTTCCCCTACACCAGTCTCTATCCAGGTCAGTCCCCCATCCCCCTACACCAGTCTCTATCCAGGTCAGTCCCCTGTCCCCTACACCAGTCTCTATCCAGGTCAGTCCCCTATCCCCTACACCAGTCTCTATCCAGGTCAGTCCCCTGTCCCCCTACACCAGTCTCTATCCAGGTCAGTCCCCATCCCCCTACACCAGTCTCTATCCAGGTCAGTCCCCTGTCCCCCCTACACCAGTCTCTATCCAGGTCAGTCCCCTGTCCCCCTACAC